>NC_061117.1:6196324-6200267 GCF_002878395.1 Capsicum annuum
CCCGTTTGACACCCTTAGTTTATTTTGGTGGGGTGAGTGAGATCAATCAAGCTAATATTCATAATATTTTAGGTTCTTCCAAAGGGAAAATGTCATTTAGGTACCTTGGGTTTCCCCCGAGTACCAAAAGACTACCTATTATGCAATGACAGTCCTTGATTACCAAGATGCTAGGAAGGATATCTTGTTGGACTACAAAATTCCGTTCCTACGCAGAAAGGGAAATCATGATTAAAACAGTGTTGCTCTCCATACAAGTATATTGGTTTCAGATCTTTGTGTTGCCCGCTAAGGTTATTAAACTTACCAAGTCTGCATGTAAGAGGTTCTTATGGACAGATGGAGTGAGTTTGACCAAAAAAGCTTTATTGGCGTGGGATAATATTTGTCTTCCAAGAATTGTTCGTGGGCTAAACGTACTTAATATCACAGTATGGAACAAAACAACTATTAGTAAGCTCATGTGCAATCTTTGTTGTAAAAATGATAGTCTATAGGTTAATTGGGTCCATTGTTACTATGTAAAGAATCGATTTGTGTGGAGCTGCAATCCTGCTTAAGCTTCTTGGGGTGGTACAGAAGATCATGAAGACCAAGATATATATCCAGGAAGCTGGCTTACGGAAGCTGACCTCATTTCTATGAAAGAGTTCTCTATCAATAAACTATATGTGGCAATGAGGAGTACATATCAGAAAGTCCAACATTGGAGCATAATTATATGTAACAATCAGGGGTCACCTAAATGGATTCATACATTTAGACTTGCAACTCTAAGGAGGTTACACTAAAGACAGGTTGTTGAAATGGGGAATCATTAATGAACAATAATGTGTTCGTTGTGATGCGGGAATCGAAGAAACAACTGACCATTTGTTTTTTGTTTGTCTATGCTGGTGTGCAGGGGCGGACCCACGGCGTAGTCAGGGGTTCACCCGAACTCCTTCGGCAAAAAATTACCTTGTATATATAAGGTAGAAAATCAGTATTTACGTACATATATTAAATTTGAACCACCAGAAACAAGGTTATTGGATAGCTTACTAGTTGTAAGTTCACTTCTTGGGTTGCTCCTTTGGTTCCTGTATTGCGGGTTCGATTCCCAGTAGTGGGGCGTAGGCTGCTTTATTTTTAAATATCTGTTTTGTACAACTTTAGTAGCTGTCCTGTAGCTATAATTAATATATATAAAAAAAAAAGACGCATGTTCGGATGTTTTGTACAACTTTGTAAAGGGTTAACTTTTTGCTTTACTTATTAATTACTCTTATTTAAGTTTAAGTATTTTATATCTATCGACTATATACTATTAGATCCCTTGAAATTATATTTTGTTGACGTATTCACACATTTATATTTTTATTTTTTTGAGCCCCTGAAGAAAAGTTTTAGATCCATCACTACTGGTGTGGCTATAGATATTTCAAGATAAGTTATGCTTTGACAAGATGAACTTGTCTGGGCATGTACAAATGCCAAGGGCAAAGGTGCTTTAGCAACCATTTATAGGATGTGTCTAATAGTAGTTGTGTACCATGTTTGGATAGAACGAAATGAGAGGATCTTTCAAGTTAAGAACACCACATCACAGACTCTCACAAGGAAAATTATACAACAGGTGTTTGTCAGAGTGCTCAAATGCCCAAAAATTACAAAAAGATTGGATGGGCTGAACTTCTATCCCTAGAATCCCAAGCTTGGCTATTGATTATGGTGATTTGACAGTAGATGTTAATTTTGCTTACTGCTTGGTTGTTATGCCATAGTAATATCTTTACAATGTACAACAAACAACTGTTTGGTAATAAAAAGTTTCTTTTAATTGCTAAAAGGAATAAAAAAAAATAACACTATAATGACTCGTTTGATAGAGTGTATAAGATAATACTGAATATGTTGTATTAGTAATACTGTGCAGGGATTAGTAATACTGAGATTAATAATACTGAAATACTGAAATTATTTTTTATGCAGTGTTTGATTTGATGTATTAAAAACAATATGTATTGTTATATTTTAAAGAGAATATTGTTTGTTTACAAAAATACCCTCGACATATTATAACTTTGTGTATTTTTTTTTACAAAAGTTTATTATTTATTTTTTTAAATAGAAAAAGTTAACAATATAACTAATTATTTACTTTAGAATTTTAAGATTTAATCATTCACTTACAAAAAAAAAAAAAATTAATTATTTTTTCTTTGTTTGTTCATCATTTGCTTATTGTTCTCACTTTGTGTTATTTTTAAGTTGGAGGGAGTTACGTATAGCTTTTGAATGAGACAGTAAAATCATTATTAAAATAAAATTGTATTCTATAGAGTGTTAAAACTAAGTAGAAAAATTATTTTTATTTATGGATATTCTATTTACAAAATTAAACCTTGTATGGAATTTGTTTTCGGATTTTGACCAATAAATATTTTTTTGAGTTAATGGAGTAGTTTTTTTTATAACTAAAATTATTTGAAGGGATATTATTATTTTGATAAATTGAAAAGAAGTAACTCATATTGAATAAATTGAAAAAGATTTAGAAAAAAAATTAAAGAAATTTGAGGATATTTTTGTAAATAATAATAAAATTTGTAAACTAATTTATTAGAATAAATTTATTAGTACAAATATAAAAAAATTAAGAAAATAAAAAAATATTTAAAGAGGGATATTTTTGTCAGTATACATACTAATCCTTGGTATTAAAACTCATGTATTACTAATACCACCATATGTGATGTATTAATAATACACCCTATAATACCATGTAGGGTGTATAACTAATACATGGTATTAGTAATACATTGGTTCAAAATCCTACCAAACATAGTATTAATTAATACCACATTGAATATATGGACTATTTCTCCTAATACGGCCTATCAAACGACACCTAACTATCTATTCGAGATTACAAACATCCTCAGAACACTACGAAGAAGATACTACAGACACAGATACAAATAAAGCACTTAATCCTATCATTACGGACGTACTCCTATCCACAAGCCCGCTATACTAATTCGTGTCCTTCATACATTTCTATCAAGGAGCGTGTCCTCCATAAAATATAATCGCTTCATGTCATACCTAATCACCTCTTGGATTAGTATGATCTACTTTATCTTTATTTGACAATTTGATGTTACAACTAAATAAATTATATTATAACTCACCCAACAAAATTTTTTCTAGCTTGAACCTATCTTAGTAGTCTTTTTTTGATAAACACGATATTAATAGGGAAAATTTCAGAAATAGCAACCGAAAAATAGCAAATTGTGTTTTGTATTTAAGCAAAATGTTGCTATATAAATACATATACAAATGTATATGTATTACTCATAAATACATATGCACAATTGAAAAATACATATTCTTCTATTACTATGAAGTGGGTAAAATATTGCTACTTTTGCTATAAGTTGCAATTTTAAAGAAGTGTTGCTATTTATTGTAATTATAGTCTTAAGAATGCTAGTTTCTGTAATTTTACCATATTAATATTATATATATATATCACCGTCTACAGGGAAGTAGCTATCTTAGTAGTTGATGAGGTTGTAGGAGCCACCATTCAAGGGAAGGCACGATACAATGATGCACGATTAATTTATGACAAACAACTTAAATTTCGACAGTTTAAGGCTTAATTACAAAAAAATTTGATATTTTATATAATTATTAAAAATTCTACTTCTGGGTCTATCGAGATATATAATTACTTCCCGATACATTCAACGAAGATACATTTTTCCTTTATAAAGATACATAATTAGTTTCCAATATATTTTTTCTATTTTGGATCTATCGAGATACATAATACATCTAACAAAGATACATAGTTTCCTTTGTAAATATACATAATTAGTTCTCGATATTTATTTTATAATTACTCTGTAAAGATAATAATTCGTATAAATATAATAAATTAAGGTGTTGT
>NC_061117.1:6203267-6236278 GCF_002878395.1 Capsicum annuum
AACAAGAAGTAATGGAAATTATAGCAGCATGCATGTTTTTGGACTAATATTGTGATAGTTTCAAATGTAATGTTATCCTATCTTTTGCTTTCTTCATAGCCTTAAAATCTGTATGCATGTTTGTTTATTTTTTTTAACCAAAAAGATCACTATAACACATTAATACAGATGGCGTCAAAAATATCATATAGGATCACAGATATGCAGTTAAGCCATCACTAATTTCACCGAAATTTATAGTAAGCAGAGTTTTTTTTTTTTTTCAATAAATAATGGCAAAATTAAAATTCAATAATAGACTACAATAATATAATCAAACTAATTAATACTAATCAAAAACCAATACTCATGCAAATAACTACTTTTACATGGTATTTTATTCACTAACTATTATCAATAAAAATAAAAAAAAAATAAAAATCATTCATTCTTTCATGTTTACGGAACCATCACCAATCAAGTGATCAATCTTTCCTTCAGGGTGCTCGAAAAAGTCTGATACATCCAAACATGTGATGTCAACATTATTTTCAGAGAGAAAGTTAGCCTCGGGATTTCTCTCTTTCATCTTTAGTGATACTTGATAAAGATCAACCAAGTGCTTGAGAGCACGACAATCACGTGAATAATGTCCTTTTCCGCCACATCGAAAACAAGTAACTGCTTTGTGTTTCTCATCTTTTCTCCTTTTGTTTGATGAATTATTAACACCCGGAACAGGGTTTCTTTCTTGGTCATCACGACCACGACCACGACCAGGTCGCGACCTTTTTCACGCCTAACATGGTGAGCGTGCACATCATTCACCTCAGGGAATGGTGCAAATCCAGTTGGTCGGTTCTCGTGATTTTTCATCAACAAATCATTATTTTGTTCAGCCACTAGAAGATGAGAACTCAGTTCAGTATACTTCTTGAAACCTTTTTCTCGATATTGTTGCTGTAAGAGCACATTCGAGGCATGAAAAGTGGAGAGCGTCTTTTCCATCATATCATTATCATTGACCGTGTCTCCATAAAGTTTCAATTAAGAATAAATTCTGAACATAGCAGAATTGTATTCATGAACAGACTTGTAGTCTTAAAATCTTAGATGCATCCACTCGTATCGTGCTTTCGGGAGGATGACTATCTTTAAGTGGCCAAACCTTTCTTTTAGGCTATTCCACTGTACGAGTGGATCCTTAGTAGTAAGGTACTCAATTTTCAGAACTTCGTCAAGATGATGATGCAAGAAAATTATAGCCTTAACGTAATTTTGACTAGATGTTGTATTTTTATTCTTTATGGCGTCTCCAAGACCCATAGCATCTAGGTGGATTTCAGCATCCAACACCCATGAAATATAGTTCTTGCCCGAACTTTGAAGGGCAACGAACTCATACTTCGTAAGATTGTTAGCCATACGAAAAAAGGAAGAAATAAAAAAAAATACCTTAGCCTTAGCCTTCAAATTTGAGACGGTAGAGTCTTGTGTTGATAACGTGTTATAAAATAAGAAAGAATAAAGAAGAAGAGTAGAGATAATAGAGAGATTAATTTTTATTTCTTCTCTTGAGGGATGATTTACAATGAAGGAAGCCCTTCTATTTATAGGGGGAATTTGCCCTAGTTTCACACTAAAAGATAAATACATCAAATCCTGATAGACATCAAATAGATCTTGATAGATATTCACTATAATTGATATATATCATAACATGTGTATTTATTTATATATATATATATATATATGTGTGTGTGTTAGGCGATTGAATCTTCAAATGCACATAAATGCATTTTTGTTGAACTTTTTTATTTTGGTAACTAATACTACTTTGTATTAGCAACCAAGTGGGAAAATTATAAAACAGCCAAACTAACACACAACTTATGGTTTAGAAAATACAATACAAAACAGATGATCTCCAGTATCATTACCAGTATGACATATAGGTTGTGATTGGTAGGATGGAAAATGTTTTCTATTTTTTCTTGTTTGGTTGTAATAAAATGTTTGGAAAACATTTTTCATAATAACTCATTTTTCTCAATTTGAGGGAAAATGACTTCCCTCGTGGGCCAAGGGAAGTCATTTTTCAGAAAATGACAAATGTGACTTATGACCCTGCCTCCATTCCTCTTTCCCACCCCAACAACACTCATATTCACATGACTCAAAAAATTTACATTACTCGAAAATATTTTTCACTATACTTTTCTTCAATTTTTCACTGCTTGAAATAAAAAATAGTGAAATCCGAATTTTTTTCATTTCCAATGTTCGTTGAATGTATTGTTATTTTCACATGCATAGAGAAAGATTTACCTATGTTGCTTTTGCTAATTGCATATTTCATTTTGTCATCGATGTAACTTGTTTCACGAGGTTGAATAAGCTTGTCGTTCCGTTATATTTCTATTGATTGTAGTATCTTGAGATTGTCCAGACAAAATATTGAAAAGTGCCTCCTATATTTGCTAATTAATAGTTGCTTAAATTTAGTGATTGTAATATTTTAGTATTCGATATTGATATTATTTATTATGCTTAAATTAGTTCTTACAAATTGTTAAGTTGCTAGAGACACTGATATACTAGTTAACGGTTGATTTTCTAAAAAAAAATAAAAATTCACTCACCAATCAAACACTAGAAAATATTTTTCTAAAAAATAGTCTATACCCACCAACCAAACACCATAAAATATTTTTCGAAAAATATTTTTATTCACCAGCCAAACATGAGAAAATAAATAGAAAATCAACTTATTTTTCAGGAAAACATTTTTCAAGAAAGCATTTTCCATGGAAAATATTTCCCATTATACCAAACACACCCATAGTGGTAGAGCCAAAATTTTTATTAAGAGGTTCAAAAGTAATTACTCGAACTAATTGAAAGGGTTCAATATCTACAATATATATATGAAAAAATTAATATTTAACCATGTTTAAATAGTATAATTTTTTACCGAAAAAAATTTCCCCTGAATATATGCCAGCCCCACCCGTGATGACATTGTTGGCAAGTCGGATCAACTAGCAGTTGTACGTATGACAATTGTATTATTTGGTATTTTTCGAGAATTACATAACAAAATTACAGTCAAACCTCTTTATAACAATATTATTTATTTTAATATATATTTTTTTTTTTGCTGCAATAACAAAATGATTGAGAACATATAATATGATAATATTGAGTAAAACAAATAGGTAGCATTTTATAACTCAAGTTCGTCCACGGTGTTTTATAACAAAATGATTGAGAACATATAATATGGTAATTTTGTGTAAAGCAAATAATATTATATAATATTAGAATGTATATAATGTTAGAGAGAAGTAATTTTACAAAAAAGAAAAGACATGAAAAATTAATTTCAGAGAAAATTTAATCGTTATAGTGAAATGCAATTATAACAAGGTAGCATTGTTATGATAAGGTTATATTATAATTTTTTTTTATGTAGTTTTAAATATATAAATTTTATTTCAAACAACATAAGATTTCATGTAAAATTTACCTTCAAACTAAAATTTTTTGATCCTTGAGAAGCGGAAAATGCCCATGAATGACACAAGCGAGTAATTAATTAATTAACACCAATAAAATGTACTTTCTCCATTTTATTTTATGGATCACCTTTTAATCGAGCACAAAGTTTAAGAAATTGATGGTAACTTTGTAAAATTTATAAAATTGTATCTCTTAAAGTTTACTTTTTAATTGTCTTTTCTTATTAGGTGGGATCCAATAAGGATAAAATAGAGATGTTGCCATCAAATAGTTACCAAATAAGGAAAAATAATCTTCTTTTTTAAACGGATTAAAAATAAAATTACGACACATAAAATAGAACGGAAAGAGTATAATAAAAAACACCTTATTATATATTAAAATATTCAATTAAAACTGGCTATAAATCAAATATTTAAATAAAATTTATTGACAAATTTACGACTAATATTGTCAAGAACCATTTCACTAAATTCCCTTTTCTTATTCTTATTCCTTTTCCATTAAGATAATTAATAGAAATAAAATAAAAATAAATTGTGAGAAAACATATAACTATAGGAGTTAATATATTTTAAATAACTACATTATCTGTTTAATTGGTGCTTGAGAATACACACTTTTTAAAAATTTGATTCGTAAAAATAAAAGTACTTTATTTTGTCCTATATAATAAGTCACAATAAGCAGCTGAAGCAGACTGTTCATGGCTAACATGCGTGCTTCAGCTGCTTCAATCGTGATTTTACTATATTACTTCTAATTAATTATTATAAGTCATTTCCTACTTCCTTCGTTCCAAATTATCCGTTCTAAATTAAAATGACATATTGATTAAGAAAAATAATTAATAGCAAGCCTAATTTATTATAGCATCCCTATTAAATGATGTTTATATTTTAATTTGAAGAAAAAATAATTAATATAAAGGGTAAAACATGGAAAAAAATTGTCTCTTCTTGATTAATGAAACAAGACAAATAAAATGAAAAATCAAATTAAAAAATTTGGAACGAGTAATTTGAGACGAAAGAAGTATATAATAAGTTCACAATAAGCAGCTGAAGCAGACTGTTCATGATCAGCATGCTTGCTTCAGCTGTTTCAACCGTGATTTTACTATATTAAAGAATTAAAAAAAGTTAATAAAAAATTAAAATAAACATTTATGACATGACAGTTTTAGCTGCTTCAACTGTGATTTTATTATATCACTCATAATTAATTATTATAAATTATTTAAATATTAAAAAATTAATAATATTTAATAAAAATAAAATAGACATAGAACAATAAATTATTTTTTCATGTTCTTATAAGTCATTTAAATATAAAAATTAATAATATTTAATTAAAAAAATAAAATAGGCATAAAATGATAAAATTATTTTTTTATGTTTTAAATTAACTAGAAGTCTTATATAAAACGACTTAAAAGAAATTCACAAGTTTTTATTATAAAAATTTTACTATGTCACTTCTAATTAATAGAGTAGAAAAAAAAATTATAAATCACAATAATTAAAAATTTAAATTACTTAAAAAATATAATTGACTATGAATGCTACAAAAATTTGAACAACTTAAAATATTATTATACAAATTTCATCAATCTAGATATAATAATATATGTCCAACTTATAATTTATCTACCAAACAAATAAAAGTTTTAATTAAATGATAAAATTATACATAGCTAAAATTGTTAAGAATCAACATTGAACCTTGTGTAGCACGACGTACGCCGACTAGTTATATATTAAAGTGGTCAATTAAGACATGCCATGCCATAGGTTCAGTTTTTAAAATGAAATTTAGTGATAAATTTAAACAAAAAAAAAATATTCTAACAAAGTACTTTATTATATATCAAAGTGGTTAATTAAGACATACTATACGTCTAGTTTTTAAAATGAAATTTTGTGACAAATTCAAACTAGAAAATATTCTAATAAAATACTATATTAGGTACTATATTAAAGCGGTCAATTAAGACATTCTATAAATTCAATTTTTAAAATGAAATATAGTGACAAATTTAAACTGAAAAAATATTCTAACCCAAAGTACCATCTTTTTCTTATTATTAATTATTCCTTCTTACCTAAGATAATTAATAACAATAAAATAAAAATAAATCGCCTAAACAAACATCAATAATTCAATATACATCGCGTATAATCTCCAGAAGAATCAATTCCATTCTTTCCAACCCCCAAAAAAATTCTCTGAAATTCGTTTTGGTATTTAGAATTATTTTTTTTTTCAAAAATTTTTGCAGAAATTTCCGAGATTTTTTTGTAGAAAGAGAAAAAGATGAAGATCACAGCGTTAATGGTGTTGAAAAGCAATGATAATAGTAGTAATTCAGAAGGATCAGATCCAGTGATCTTAGCAAACGCTTGTGATGTTAGTCATTTTGGGTATTTTCAGAGATCTAGTGTTAAGGAATTCATCGTTTTTGTTGGTCGTACTGTTGCTAAACGCAATCCACCTGGGCAACGTCAATCTGTTCAGCATGAAGGTTTGGTTTTTCTCAACACCCTTTTGAATAATTGTTTGTGGGGTTGTGTTATCTTGGTCTACATGTTTTGAGTTTTTGAACACCCTTTTGGATTTTTGATTGTGGGTTTGTGTTATCTTGGTCTATGTAAACACCCTTTTGGTGAAATTGATGATTTTTTGTTCATAATTGGGTATTTGGATTTGTGATATTATGTGGGTTGTAGCTCAATTTGCTGTTTCTTTTTTCTTTTTTTTTTTTTTTGAACACCCTTTTCAATATTTGTTTGTGGGGTTGTGTTTTCTTGGTCTGTATGTTTGGTTTTTGAACACCCTTTTGGAGTTTGGTTTGTGGGGTTGTGTTATCTTGGTCTATATGTTTTGAGTTTTGAACACCCTATTGGAGTTTTGATTGTGGGATTGTGTTAGCTTGGCATATATGTTTTGAGTTCTTGAACACCCTTTTGGAGTTTTGATTGTGGGATTGTGTTATCTTGGTCTATAGGTTTGTTTTTTGAACACCCTTTGGCAGTTTTGATGTTGGGTTATATCATCTTGGTCTATATGTTTGAGTTTTGAACACCCTTTTAGAGTTTTGATTGTGGGGTTGTGTTATCTTGGTCTATATGGTTGATTTTTGAATATAGTTGGGTGTTTTGTTTTGTGATAATATGTGATTTGTAGCTCAATTTGCTGTTTCTTTCGGTGAATTGTATCGATTGATGATTATGTTGCAGCTGTTGGTTCTATTTCTTCAGCATGAAGGTTTGATTTTTCCAACACCCTTTTCAATTTTTGTTTGTGGGGGGTTGTGTTATCTTGGTCTATATGTTTGATTTTTGAACACCCTTTTGGAGTTCTGATTATGGGGTTGTGTTTTCTTGGTATATATGTTTGATTTTTGAACACCCTTTTGGAGTTTTGTTTGCGGGGTTGTGTTTTCTTGGTCCATATGTTTGATTTTTGAACACCCTTTTGGAGATTTGATTGTGGGGTTGTATTATCTTGGTCTATATGTTTGATTTTTTGAACACCCTTTTGGTGAAATTGATGATTTTTTGTTCATAGTTGGGTATTTGGATTTGTGATGTTATGTGGTTTGTAGTTCAATTTGCTGTTTCTTTTGGTAAAGTGTGTAGATGGATGAGTAATGTTGCAGCTGTTGGTCCTATTTGTTCAGCATGAAGGTTTGATTTTCCCAACACCCTTTTCGATTTTTGATTGTGGGGCTGTGTTTTCTTGGTCTGTGGAGTTGAATTTGGTGTTGATTTTGTTCATAATTGGGTGTTTTGTTTTGTGATATTATGTGGGTTGTAGCTCAATTTGCTGTTTCTTTTGGTAAATTGTATATATGGATGAACATGACCTTAGATAGGGTGATGTGGAGCATACAGATTAGGAAGAAGTAATAGTTTTAATCATGTATAAATAGTGTACTTTTCCATGAAAGGTTTGATTTTTTGAACACCCTTTTGGAGTTTTGTGTGTGGGGTTCTATTATCTTGGTCTGTGGAATGGTCTTTGTTGTTTGATTTTGTTCATAATTGGGTGTTTTGTTTTGTTTTGTAGTATTATGTGGGTTGTAGCTCAATTTGCTGTTTCTTTTGGTAAATTGTATCGATTGATGAGTATGTTTGGTTCTATTGTTCAGCATGAAGGTTTGATTTTTTCAACACCCTTTTCGATTTTTGTTTGTAGGGTTGTGCTTTCTTGGTTTATATGTTTGATTTTTTGAACACCATTTTGGTGAAATTGATGATTTTTGGTTCATAATTGGGTATTTGGATTTGTGATATTATGTGGGTTGTAGCTCAATTTGCTGTTTGTTTTGGTTAAGTTGTGTAGATGAATGAGTAAAATTGCAGCTGTTGGTCCTATTTGTTCAGCATGAAGGTTTGCTTTTTCGGACATCCTTTTCGTTTTTTGTTTGTGAGGTTGTGTTATTTTGGTCTGGTGAATGAATTAACTATGTGTTTAATTTTTTGAACACCCTTTTGGATTTGTGGTTGTGGGATTGTGTTATCTTGGTCTTGGGAATGGAATTTGATGTTTGATTTTGGTAAAATTGTAGATGTGCTATGGATTGATGATTGTTGGTTCATAGTTGTGTGTTTGCATTTCTGATATTATGTGGGTTGTAGCTCAATTTGATGTTTCTTTTGGCAAAATTGTTTGTGGGGTTCTGTTAGCTTGGTCAGGGGAATGAGTCGACTATACGTTTCTTTGGTTTTTGTGATACTATGTAGGTCGTAGCTCAATTTTTTGTTTCTTTTGGTAAATTTATATAGATGGATGAGTAATGTTGCAAAGTTGCAGCTTTTGGTCTTATTGTTGCTGCTGATGCTTTGAGACTTGAGTTTTGTTATTTTATGTTTTTCTATTTCTCGTTTCTTGTTTGTTTGATTTTGGGTTTGGCCGTTTGGGTTGTGGGGTGGGGGTGGGAGGGATGGTTTTTTTCTTGTCTTTTTTTGATAACCGTAGTGTCCGGGCTAGTTTGCGCGCACCTCGAGGCTAATTCCAATACCTTCTGCCTCCCATTTGCAACAGGTATGAGGGATCTCTTTCCACCTAGGCTAGAACAGATGGAAAGAAATCACCTAGTGTCTTTGTCTCTCTTGAGATTTGAAGCTTGAGACTCGACCCACTTCATTGATCACCACCAAGCGCTTACATGAGTTTTGTTAAACTAGTGTTCCTGATGTTTGACAACTATTGTAGGATATAAAACAGGGTGGATTGGTTCCAAATATTAGACTCTAGCACAACGTAGTGATTTTTAAGTCTCATTTGATCCATTTGCTGATTAGTTTTAGGATCTGTTAAGAGTCGAGGACGAAATGAAACGATTGGATGGAGTGATTTGACAATCTTTAGATAATATATTGCTCCCGACTTTGGACCTAGATGTATTACTGCCAACGACGGCACTTAAAACCTGAAGTGAAGCGCAAAGTAGGTTGAGTGCTTCACCTCACTTAGTTGTAGCTTCAGTGTCATCCCTGAAGAGGCAACACTAAATAATTTCTTCTCAAAAGACAGTATTCACTTCAATTTTTTTCACTTCTTTCCATATATTTGTTATTCATTGTTATAGTAATTAGTCTTGACTACCCATACAGATTTGTTTTTTCCCTCCATTTGTGCCTTTCTTCATTATACCCCACACTTTATTTGCACTTAAAGCCCCAAAGTACCTTGAGCCCTTTTGAGCCTTTTGCCTTTGATATGCAGTGTGGATGTCACTTTCCAGCTACTCTTTTCATTTTCCTCCTCTAATATTTTATCGTCCAGGGCTTTGCGGTTTTCTCTCTATTTAAGTTTTGACATATGTAGAGTTCTAGTGGTTGAATTGGTTAGTTAGAGCAATGAGTCAGTCCACGAAAAAATAGCAACTTTCTTCTCGTCTCACTCAGCACCCGTCAGAAAAGCCTTAGACGAGCGGAAGAAAATATTAATTGTGATGCTGTTTATTTATGCCACTGGAAATAGTGTCAGCATGCTGATTACCCATTTCAATAAGGCTTCAGCGATCATTCTTTTTAATTTGGTTCAATTTTATGTATAAATTTTTCTTAAATTTATTTATGCTATACGTTAGGATCTGAAACCGTAGATTTCTGTTGATTTCTAGTGAAATGGTTGATTATATATTGATTCGAGGTTTTCTGTTTCTCAAACTCTACCTGAAGTATAAGTGGTCTTATTGTGTGATAATGATCCTGTTATTACTTTATGCACGATTTTTTGTGATAGTGATTGCTTTCCTTTAGTCTTTTAAGCTGCAACGCGTTCACCGTAGAAGCTGATTTGATTGATATTATACAATCTTGTATATAGATGTGTTCCCTCTTTTCCTTCATTGCATTTTAAAGAAGTTACATGGTTGAATATGAGAAGTCAAAGGGAAGTAATATGTATTAAATGTTATTCGTTTTAATTTATAATTGGAAAAAAGTAAAATATATCGATGCAATGGTATATTCCTCAAATGTTTTTGGTCACACACACCAGGTTTGACATATGTTTTATTTTCTTTTTTTGACTTTAGAATACAAGGTACATTCATACAATCGAAATGGTTTATGTGCTTTGGGCTTCATGGATGATCACTATCCAGTTCGAAGTGCATTTTCACTACTCAACCAGGTATAGGTTCTTTTATTTAGATATTCAGCTTTGAGACGAGAAACTCCTATATATCCATCAAACTATGGATCTGCATCTGTTTTTTCCAGGTTTTGGATGAGTATATGAAGAATTTTGGTGATTCGTGGAAAAGCGTTCAAAGCGACAATGCTCAACCATGGCCTTATCTGAATGAAGCTCTAGCCAAATTTCAGGTGTCCCTTTTGTTTTCCTTTGCTGGTTGATGCTGGAATTCCTTTTCCAATCATATTCTTCCCACCTTCATCTAAATAATTTATGTTTGAGTTGAAGTCTTGTCATGTTGACCCCTACAGGATCCTGCTGAGGCGGATAAGCTGTTCAAAATTCAGAGAGAGTTGGACGAAACAAAAATTATTCTCGTACGTATTGTGTTATTCTCATGATTTCCTGCTTAATGTCATCTTTGTAATTCTGTATTCGAAGATGATAGTAAACGGTTTCCACTTGATCATTGAGGAATTTGTTCTGGAAGACCTGGACACAGAATACAGATTCTCCATTTCTTTGGTCAATGATCTTTATGTCTTGATGGTTATATATGGACAACATCACCCACTGCCAGCCATTTTCCTGTAGAGCTGCTGCTCTTGTGCACTAAATTACCAAGAAAGTTACTAATTAGTCGTTTTTGACTATGTTGCTCAGATTCTTCAAAAATGTTGATGGGTGTGTGTCAGATACTCCAAAAGTAATGCATTTTGGTGAATCTGACACGGAGGTGGCAACAATTTTGGGGAGTCCTAGCAACATATGTTTTTATTGCTTTTGATATATTGAAATTGTTGTATGCTTAGTTTCTCATGCCTTGGTCGAAAGTTTTGGCTTATGCTGAAGTCTCCCACATTGGTTGAGGGAATAGGTCTTTTTACTTGATCAAGTAAAAGAATTTTCATTTATAATCATGACCAATGACCAAAACGGCTGTATACTCTGGTTATACCAAAAGATCAAGACTAGACAAAATATGATTCTCTGCAAAACTCCATCAAATCCTCTAAGCAACAAGGAATTTTTTGTTTACACCAAAAGAAAATAAGGGAGCGGAGGCTACTCCTCAACTGCAAACTCGACTCTACACCTTCAAAAGCTCTCTTATTTGTGTCTCTCCAAATTACCCACATCAATGCAATTGGAATCATGTGCCAGGCCCTTCGTTTTCTCCTTCCTCTCCTACTCTTCCAAATAAGCATCAGATCTTTCACAATTCTTGGCATCACGAAAGAAACATGAAAACCATCTAAACATAGCCGACTCTATTCACGTTCTCACCCAGTCTCCTTGCTCATGAATCACCAACTAATGCAGACAACCTTCCGCTTTCTAAGTTTTTTTGCTGTCAAAATCACCCCTCTAGTGGCTAGCCAAGTAAAAAAGCATACCTTCCTCGGGACACTTGGAGTCCATATAGCATTACATGGGATCTCAGCCTCTTCTCTAACCAAAGTTTTCTCATAGAAAGACTTCACAGAGAACATGACTTGCAAGATGCCACCACCACCCGCTACACATCGGGAATATCCACCAGATTGATTTGCCTATGGAGCAAGTCTATCAATCTTTGGAACTCACTCACTTCCTGAAGATCTCTTCTAAATCTCAAATCCCAAAAGGTCTCTCCACCTTGTAACCTTGTAATTTGTTGAGGGAATAGGTTATATGTATGTATTTGTGGCCGCATGTGTGTTTCTGGTGTTGAGCAGTCCCACACATGAGCTAACTCTTTGAGATGGAGTTAGGTCCAAGGTCTGTTTTTCTAAAGATACATTTTGCTTAATTGGTATCAGAGTCGGATCATTTTGTTGTTGTTGTATTGGCCCTCATGTTATGTTGTTCATTCATCATATGTCCAATTGGAGCGTGTCGTATCCACGTTGGTTGAGAGTATGGATTGTAGTCTCTTTATGTGATATTTGGGCAACCCTCATCTCATAAGCTAACTTTTGAAATTAAATTATGCTCAAGGTCCCATCTTTCTTAACAAACGCAAGAGCTTAGTTTTGTGTGTTTCATTATCATGCTCTATCCCATAACATTTTGGTATGATGAAATACTGTATGCCCCTCTAATTTATCATATAACCCTAGACTATTTTCATATTGTATATTGTACACTAAAATAGTTGTCATGTTTGAAAGGTTTTGGTGCCATTAATTATTGTACTCAACTCTGATCCATGATTCCATGGCTGTTTATGCTGTTTGTAATATGAAATAGATGTGACATTAAGCTGTTGAATTTCCTTTTCACTCGGTTACTTCTGATTTGAGATCATCTGGTACGCTATAGCCTATTACAGAATGAAGTAGATGCAGTTTTTCTCCAATTTCTTTGCCTATACATTGTGTTTGGTTAGATTGGGAAAGAAGAAGTGTGGAATCGAGCTGAGCTATATGTTCTCCTTGCAAAGGAAGCATCAACTCAAGCATACAACTTTCCTTTTCTGAGATTCACCGCCGTCAAGATTACCCCTCTAGTAGGTAACCACGGGAAGAAGCACACTTTCCTCGTCACCTTAGGTATCCAAACAGAACCATATGTGAAACTCTCATCTTCCCTACCCAAAAGCTTTTCATTAAATGTGTTAACAGAAAACACTTTGTTATTCCCTAATATATTTGTTGTGTTATTCCGAGTAATTTAATGGTTGTGTACTTTTCACTGATAAGCTTTCCAAATTATTTCCACTTTGTCCCTCAATCCCTCTTGTAGGCCATGGTTATTTCTTTGACCTTCCTGGGGCATTTAAGCAAACTATTCTTTAGCATGTATGGACATTGTAAAACCGTAACGTCAAATTCTGTTGTTTTAGAAACATGTTGGGTAGAAAATTAGGAAAATGAATACGATTCTTCCATCGCACTATCAACTCAGTGTGTTAGTTAAATATTTTAGAAGTAACTTCTCTTTGGAGATGCTAGTTATTCTGTTTTAACTCTACTTGTCAAATATTTATGTATTGAACTATGAATGCATGGAAATATTCTCTCTCTCTCTCTTTTCTTGTTGCTGCTAGCTCTGCTGATGTTGGTCTCTCGTATCTTTTGACGCAGCACAAGACAATTGACAGTGTCTTAGAGCGAGGTGAGAAGCTAGACAGTTTGGTTGAGAAGAGTTCAGATCTCAGTGCTGCTTCACAGGTACATTTGTGACTATGCATCTGTTAGAATAACTTATGTAGTATGTTTGTTAAGAGGATTATAATTTTGAAAATAAACTTTGTTTAACAATAAACAGTTTTTCGTCATTTCTCTTAGGTGGAATATATTTACTCTAATTTATCTGGTATAATAACGTAATATATGCTGACACAAATTCTTATTTGCTGAGCTGAGTCGTTCGTGCACTTTGTGAAGGCTAGAAATTTTACTCTATTTTTTAGCTATGTATTTGTCCGATGCTCCATGAACCTCGTAGGTACTCAGATATTATAGATTCACCACGATTAGCGTTGATTATTAAGTTTCAAGTTTAAGAAGTGGTCAAAGTACAACTACAACATAATTATTTTTTTTTTCACCAGAATGGGGAATTCCAACAATAAGTTTGGGCTGGTCTTAATAGTTAACTTCTACCTAAGGTAGTACTAACAATCCGTGTTTTCAAAGGCGCCCATAGAGCACGCTTAAAGCCTTGAAGCGAGGCTCAAAACGCGTTGAGCGCTTTGCCTTGCGTAATGTGCGCTTCAACGTCGTCAAGGTTCTGGCGTACTTATCCTTGCCAATGAGCCTCTTCTGAAGAGGTGACACTAAACAATGACATTTCACTTTATCATAGTATTTTTTTTTTGTATCTCTTTGTTAATATGTTTGTCATTCATGCTTAAAGCTATTAGTTTTGAACTAAACATATATATTTGTATTGTTTCTCGCTTTGCACCTTTTTTTTTAATTAAAGCTCACGTTTAATTTGCGGTTTGCGATTAAAGCCCCGACGGACCTTACAGCTTTTTGCACTTTTTGCTTAATGTTATTGTTATGGCTCACTAACTAAGAAGATGCAAGTAGCTTTCTAAGTTCAATATTGAGTTGCACAGGAAAGGTTATTTACAATTAATTTGTGGAAAGTATTTGAGAAGTCACATTCTCTACCAGCATGGTGGACATGGCATGATAGGTTCAGGTGCATGCATGTCGTGGAACTGATACATACGCTGCCCATCTGCTGGCTTGCAGATTGAGTTTTCTTCATGCTAAGTGAACTCGTATCGAAGAACACAATCAAATATCACTGCAGTATATGTCCGTATGGTTTCCTGGTGACGCGATTGTTTATGCGTCCATGGACAGGGAAAGTAAACATCTGAAATAAGCTATCTTTTCTTATTCATGAACTGTGTTTCTGAACTTAAAATGTGCTAGTTTCTGGTGTTGGTTTTTAACTAGTGATTCTCTTTGCTAATGGTAAATATTGTAGAAACTGCACACACTTATAGATTAACTGTGAACCTCGATTAGTTTCCGACTTATTTCCTGACAAATCTGTTGATTTTCAAACAGATGTTCTACAAGCAAGCGAAGAAAACCAATTCATGCTGTACGATATTATAGACGATATCAGAAGATGAAAGTGCACGATTCAACCATGGACGAGTTACTCGTGTCTATGTGAAACATAAGAAGTATCAGAGAATTGTTTGTTTATATCATCTATGATATACTGTAAGTTTGAATTCTTTTGGTTGTCTTCTTGTTGTAATGTCATCTCAGATGAAGTGAAAAGTGTCACAGTGTCAGATTGATATTGTTGTTTGAAGGTTGTTAGCTGATGATGTTCACCTAAATATAGTTCCTATATAACATGTTTCTGATGTCTCATAAATCTCTAATATATGATGAGAGTGAGTACACTTTAGAGAAAAAAATCCCCATTCCGCAATCTCGATACACTAAAACATCGAAATATTATTGAAAAATACTAGAAGGCTCGTATAAATTCATCTTGTGATATATAGTAAAGAGAAATTTGAAGATTCCTAATGTTTATTTGAGATAGTTGTATCGTGTGTCTGCTTTTTTATCATTATTAATTAGTTAAAAACTGAAAAATCAAACCAAGCCGACAAAAATAAAATCGACGTTTCTTTCATCAAATATAATATGTACCCCGTGAAATGATATTTGATTAATGCGTGAAGTGCGGTCAAGTTAAGCAAATATATGCCACAAAAATACGGTAATAGATGATCTAGGGGGGTCATAGGAACTCTGCAAAGTTGAGGCGTCTTACAACAAATTTTGTCAAAGTTTAGGTATATTTCGGACTTTTTTTCCTAAATTGTGATTATAACTTCTTCATATGGATGAATCACTTGATGATACAACACATTCTTGTAAACTGTTGAACAACTATTGAAATGCATCCAAATTGCATTATTATGTATCCAAAAAAATCCATTGGATAGGCCTACACAATGTTGGAAGTTTGTTTTATGTTCAAAAATATTGAAAATTTAGTTATGAATTTCCCTAATGAGGCCTGCATTGCATTTTCTACAAGGGAAGATGAAGATCAAGTTGTTAATATTCCAAATGGCTCATCTGAGGAAATAGACATTGACAATGCAACAATTACACAATTGGTTGCAAGATGATGCATGGATTTAACTTTTTTGCACACACAAAAAAAGGGTGTAAAGAATTTTTTGAAACTTTACACTGTATTTAAACATGTATTTTACTTTTTCTGTTTTGGGGTTTAAGGTATCAGCCCAAAGGTTTACTTTGGACCTGATATACCATTATAGCCTAGTTTTCACCACTGCATACATTTTCTTTCTTGCCATTTGGGCCTTTACATTCGGTATATAATAATAATATGATAAATCACTTTATTTATTGAGTTTGTCGTTGTGTTTTTAATTGTTTGACTAACCGATAAATTCTCATAAAAGTTTTCATTATAATATTCAATTCTGATAGACTAATCAAAAGTTTTGGTAGTCCTCACAAAACTTTTCTCCTCTAAGAATGCTTCATGTGGCTTTATTTTTCTATCAGAAACAACCTCTCTACTTTTTTGGAGGTAGTGGTATGGACTGTGTATATTTTACTATTCTCAGACCCCACTATGTGGAAATACACTGGGTTGTTATTATTGTTGTATGGGTATCTATAATTGGTGTATCTTGCATTGTAACTCCTTCTATTTCAATTTAAGTACTATTTCAAAATAGTTTGGTCGGACAAAAAGCTTAAGAAAAAAAAGGAGTTTTTGGATCTTGTAGTTTTAATTAAAGATATACTTTTTAATTGGGACGAGATTTGGACTTTTTGGGACCAGATTTTCCTTCCTTATAGGCTATTTTTCTTGTAGTGACATGTCATTAAGAAATCATAAATGAGAAGGATAGTTTCACTAATTGAACCATAACAAATTCTTTTTAAACTTTATAAACTTGTGTATGCTTTTAAAAAAGAACTAATCACAAGTGTTTTGTAAATTGATAACTAATTTAGAACTACTATTTTTGATAGATAACTAATATGAGACATATGGAGTATGAAGTTTTAAATTTTGAAGTCTTAAACTTACCATGTATGTAGGATATCGAAATTAAAGACTTATTAAATATTGAAACAGACTCTCTTTTTGAAACAAATAAAAAAAAGAAAGTAACACACTCAAATTGGAACGAAGGAGTAACAAATATATATAGCCCATGAAATAATATTTGATTAATGCGCGAAGCGCGTTCAAGTTACCTGTTAGGTTAAAAAGAGGGGATTATCAATCACCTTTAGCAGATACATTTGGAAACAAAAATTTTGCAAGCAATAGACACCTGCACAGTAAAAGTTCCTTACATACACAATTGCAAATATAAAAAATTAAACATGGAGAAATAATTATACTTGTTAGAACAAGAAGTTCATACATTATCTCTGGAAATAAATATTAAAAGACAAAAGGGAAAAAAGTGTTTGTTTGCACAACATCAACATGCCCAGAGTATATAAACCTTATTCCTATCTTGTCCAGGTCTCGGAGAGCTTGTTTCTGATAGATACTCAATTCCAAGAAAATATTAAATAATTACTAAGTTTGGAGAAATCAAGCTTTCTGTATAAATGATTCCTTTCTCAATGGACTCACGTCGAGGCCAATAACATCCAAATTTTCTTTGGATGTCTGAAATTTTGAAGATCCAAGGTTTTAAAACTTGATGTGGTAATTCCCCCAGTGAATATTGCAGCACCTCGCCATCTGGTAACCTATATCGAGGTTTGACTGTAATAACAAGATCACAGATTCGTATGGTAAACAATACTATCCAAGATTCCTTAACGTTATAGTCTTTCATCGTCCATAACTTAAGCATGTCCAATGGATTACCGTTATCAATAATAATATGAAAACACAGCATTCCATCCAATAATGAAAGACCAATATCAGGCAAAAGGTACAACTCCAAACACTTCATTTGAAATATCAAGTGAAACTACATAGTACTTTGTTGGGCGAAACAAAAAACCAAGCCAATGAAATGCTCCATGGACACATACCACAGGATCACAAGGAACAATTTTACTTGGGTAAGGATAAATCTCCAGTTTACATCCTGTGGTAGGGCAAATGACAGTTGGATGGTAACTAATTTTTCTCCAAGAACCACTTTTTAGCTTAAGAATTTCCACAACTATTTCCTCATAAAAGTGAATAATGTTAGGGCATGTGTGCTTCTCCATTGGATGCTTAAGATGAACACAATACAAGTAGACAAAGTAAATAAAACCTAAACCCTATAAATATAGCAAACGTGTATACCTCATATAGCATGTTTGGTTGATAGGACTAATTTTATACCTTAACCAAACGTGATATGATTCTAATACCAAATTTAGTCTTAGAATATAACCTCTTATCCCATCTAATATGGGATTATATTATACCAACACTCATATAATATAATAAATTTAGAGTATGTTCCAAACGAAAAGGAAAAGAATGGTGGGCTGAGGATTTGGGCCGAGAAGGAACCATGGATCTGGATTGGGCTGTTCATTTGTTTTCAAAAGAGAAATTTGGGCCAGGCAATTTTAGTGGAATTGGGCTGGATAACTACGCTTTAAAATTGGAGAAATATAATGAAAAATATACTAAAAATTACATAAATACACAACTTATGTTTCTAATATTATAAAAAATTCCAACTCCACATATTACAAAAATCCCAACATATACACAGAGTGCTATGTATATGTCGGCTATGTTATGTATATTAATAGGGAGAAAGAGTAAAGTAATTAAAAAAGTGGGAGAAAGTGTAATTACTTTCAAAAGAGTTGGTATTTATGTTATTTATACAAAAATAGATCATATTTATACAAATCTCCATCCTTACAAAGTAATTACAAAAATTTCAACTAATTATGTATTTTTCTTGGATATATCAGGAGCTAATTATGTATCTCAGTAAATTCAAAATCGAAAAAATCTATCACGAGCTAATTGTGTATCTTTACAAAGGAAAAAATGTATCTTCGTTCGATGTGTTATGTATCTCGACAAATCCAAAATTGTAAAAATATATCGAGTGCTAATTATGAATCTTTGTTGGATGTATGGGGAGCTAATTATATTTCGGGACAGCGCCAAACTCGGAATTTTCTGTAATTAAGCAAAATGTCGAAATTTTCTATAATTAATCTCCAAACTTTCAGGATTTATGTTGTTTTTACAAAAAAAATAAAAGAAGGAAAAATGCCATGGGCTGACTACTCAAACCTTTAATTTTTGTGTAAGAAATTTAACTCAAAAAATCTTGAATCATATTGTTTACCATGTAACGCAATGGTCTTTTTATAGCCAAACCTCGATGTAGGTTTCCAACCTCTTATGGCCCATTGTTTTAGCAACCAGGCCCCCCTCCACCATAACATCACCTGTTTCCAGAAGGAGGCTAAAATTTGAAACCATAGAGTCTTTGGGAACATTTTTCATAAATAAAAAAATATCCTAGCAAGACTTGATGGTATCCAGAGGTCAGAACACTACCCTCACAACTCCTACCTCCACCAATTAGAGAGTAATTTACTTGCGGAGATCAACATGATCACTAAGTGCGAAGAAGATTTCTGGAAAACCAAATCCAGAATCAACTGGTTGGAGTAAGGGGATGCCAACACAAAGTTCTTCCAAACTTCGGTTCTAAATAGGAGGAGAAAGAACAAAATTCTTCTTCTCAAGGATGAAACTGGTAACCAAATCCAGGGAGATGAGGACATCACCTCCCACGTAACTAAATTCTTCAGCCATCTCTACACCACTGAGCATTCTTATACCATTAGAGAACCAACCACTCAAGCTTCTACCAACATTCTTCCTGAGGAGGTTAAGGCCAACCTAGAAGTCTCCCTAAGGGATAGTGAAATCCTCAAGGATAGTAATTTCTTCCACCCCATGAAAGCCTCAGAACCTGATGGGCTACACCCCTACTTCTATCAGAAATACTGGACCTCTTTGGGGAACAGTACCATTGAATTCTTTCAAAAGGTCTTCAAAGATAAATGGATGACCAGGGAAGCCAATGTAACCTACCTTTGCCTCATTCCTAAATGCCCTAATGCTGACACAATTAGAAACTTTAGACCCATTGGACTATGCAATTTTTCCTACAAGTTTATTTCCAAAATCCTGGTTAACAGAATCAAGCTATACCTGAACCTTCTTGTTGGTCCAACTCAAGCCAGCTTCTTAGCCAACAGAAGGGCCGCTGATAATACCATTATTGTCCAGGAATATGTTAACCATTTTAAGAGAATAAAGGGCAAAAAAAGCCAACATGCTGCTCAAGATAGACATTGAAAAGGCCTTTGAGAAAATTGAATGGTCCTACATTCATGACACCCTCATATACTTCAACTTTCCCCAATCCATAATTGATCTCATCATGTCTTGTGTCTCTACCTCCTCCATCTTTATTTTTATTAATGGAAAACCTTCTCTTTTCTTTGAGCCCAGCAGATGGATAAGGCAAGGGGACCCAATCTCCCCCTATCTCTGTATCCTATGCATGGAAAGACTTTCCAGAAACATTGACAATGCTGTTTTCAATAAAGATTGGGACCCTATCAAGATTACCACTAAGGGACCTAAAATATCCCATCTATTCTTTGTTGATGACCTCACTCTCATGACTAAAGACACACCCAAGAACTTTGACACCATCCTTAGAATTCTTAGTGACTTCAGAAAGGACTCTGGATAAAAAATGAATAATTGTAAATCCAAAGTCTTCTTCTCTAAAAATTGTTCCAACTCTAATGCTGATGCCTGTAGTCACTTGCTCAATATTAAGAAAAATTACAGCTTTGGAGAATACCTTGGCTTCCCCATCCTCAACCAAAGACCTACCCATACTAACTTTCAATTCGTCCTGGACTCCATGAGCAACAAACTTGTTGGTTGGAAAACTAATATGATGAACATGACAGGCAAAACTATCCTTGCCAAATCCACCTTGAGTACCATTCCCTCTCATATAATGCAATTCTTAAGACTTCTCCAGACAACTCTTGAAGCCATTGACAAAATTCAAAGGGACTTCATCTGGGGCACCAATACCACAAAAAGAAAACTTCACCTGGTCAATTGGAAAACTATCACAAAACCTAAATCAAGGGGTGGTCTTGGACTCCAAAAGGCTGACGACAAGAATAAAACACTTTATGCTAGCTTGGCATGGAGAGTTTTCAAGGACCCATCCTCTCTTTGGGCCAGAATTCTTGCCACCAAGTATAAGAATGAGAGGGTGGGGGTGGGGGGAGGGGAAGGAAGGCAAGAAAGAATTATTTCTACAACCTGGAAAAACATCCAAAATGGTTGGAAAGATTGTTCGAAAGGACTTGTCTGGTCCATTCACAAAGAAAACAGAGCATCCTTCTACCAGGATGTCTGGCTCCTCCATACCAATCCAATTAGGCAACAAATCCAAGGTCCACTGAATATCTAGAAGGTGGACCTCAAGGTCATAGGAGCTACCACTAATGGAACTTGGAATTGGAACAAGCTTTTCTTTGACCTACCTCCTGAGATTCTCCAAACTCTCAATGCAACCCCCCTTCCTTAACTATAAGGATAATCATCCTTACTGGAAGTTCACTAGTAATGGAAAATTTTCTACTAGTACTATCTACGAGGCCATTACTAACACTACTAACAGTCAGGACAATCCAGATGACATGAAACAATTCAAAGCTATCTGGAAAGCAACGACCCCAAACAAAGTCAAGACTTTTCTTTGGCTCCTCAAGTATGGCAAACTCCCCACAAATAAACACCTCAGCAGAATAGGCATGAACATTAGCCCTCTTTGCCAATTCTGCAAATATAAGGTGGAAACCCATTCCCATATATTCTTTGAGTGCACCAATGTTATCCATTTCTGGGACACCTTCCAACAATAAGCTATAAATCGCCCCATGACTAACTTGACCATGCTGGATAGAACCAACTGGATCAATTGCTGGATGGATGCAAGAGACGTACCCTTTAATGCCTACACCACCTGGGGTAACATTATTGCCCATAGTCTTTGGACCATATGGAACACCAGAAACAACAACCTTTTTAACAATAAGAAGGAATCCATTAGTGTCCAAATGCCGATCAATCATGCAATTGAGTACAACCTTCTCATCAAAAATCATAAACCTAAAAAAAGAGGACCATCATCTCCCTCAAATGAGAGCCTCCCCTTACAGATGCTTTAAACTTAACAGTGATAGCTCTTGTAGAGAGGAGGGTGGCAGGGCAGGTTTATGAGGGGTGAGTAGAGACCACGAGGGAAAGTGGGTCATCAAGTTCTCTGAAGGGATTGCTAAAGCTACTCTTATTCAAGCAGAGATCATGGCTCTCAAACATGGAATCCTGATTGCAGCCAACAACATCAAGCCTATTATTATCAATGTTGATTTACTAACTATGATTCATATGTTACAAATAGAAGACTCGCATTATCATAATGTGCTACATGAGTTCAAGTCATTGATAAAGGCAATCCATGCCCCTCTACCATCCCACATTTTTAGAGAACAAAATCAAGTTACTGATGGACTAACTAAAATGGGACAATCAACTATGGAGCAAAACGTGCCTTTTATTTTGTCATACCCCCCATCCCACCTTTACCATGTAGTCCAACAAGATTCAGAAGGAACTATATTTAAGAACAATTAATATTATTCTAATCACCTAGTATGCCGGGATGTGGCTACTAACTCAAACATCTTTTGCAACTCTGCTTAATTAATTAATTCGTCGTTTATTACCAAAAAAAAAAAACAAAGTTTAGAATAATATTAGTATATAAATCCAATTATGTCTCTATCCATAGAAACTTCATGTCAAATTGAAATATACAACTATTTTTTACACTTTACGCATAATTTGGATGCAAGCTACACTTGTTACTACTACAATATCAACTTTACAAAGATTTCGGACTTTATTATTATATATTTGTCATTATATTTCTCCAATTTCAAAGCGTAGTTATCCAGCCCATTTCCGTTAAAATTGCGTAGCCCAAATTTCTCTTTTGCAAACCAAATGAACAACCCAAATGCAGATCCATTATTCCTTCTCTTCCCAAAGCCTCAGCCCACCGTTCTTTCCCTTTCACTGCCTCCGCAGTCGTTTGGTACGTACCTAAATTATCCCGTGATTATAGTCCTGAAATTGTAATTCCTGAATTAATTCATGTATAAACAACATAAATCCCATCTTTAATGAAAGTAATTACATATAATACTGAATGTACTTTCTCTCTCCTAGCTTTAGAAAAATACATATACATTACTCTGTACCTTATACGTTACTACAATGTATGAGGTAACTGTTTTGCTCACAGTTATGGAAATAAAATCAGCTACCATTATTCTCTCACAATTAATTCCAGTAATTAATGTGCTGATTTTATGGAGGCTCGAAAATAGAAACTGCAATACAAATTCAAAAATTTCTTGAAAAACATAAAAAAAATCAAGTTACAATCGAAAAAAATTATTTTTCAAAGTTATCAGAACTATCACAAAAAATCAAGTTACAACAAAAAAAAAATACAAAAAAGGGAGCAGCATATCAGCAGACTGCCAAAAACAAAAACAGATAACCTTATACAATAGTTCAACATGTATGTGTGCACCTTATACATAGTACTTCTATGTATAATGTTATCATGAAAACTAATGTAAAATATAAACTTCCTAAATGTATAATGTAACCTTATACATATTATAAGGATGTCATAAGACTAATATCTAATGTAAATTTTCTAATGTATAATGTAAATATCTAAAGTATAATGTGACCATAAATATATGAGGTTAACACAGTCGATTTAAACTTATGTACATTATATTGTATAAAGTTACAATTGTAAAGTATAATGTACCCAACGGATGTCAAAAAAATATCAACGTAAAATATTATAAAAAAGTATTAAAGTATAAGAAATCATTTACTGAAGTAAATGAAGTATTATATAAAAATAGACCTTTCTAATGTATAATGTATCAAAAACAATCAATTGAAATTCTCGCGCTAAAAAGTGGTTCTTGGAAACAAATTAGTTACTATCCAACTGTCATTTGCCCTAGCACGGGACGTAAACTGGAGATTTATCCTTACCCATGTAAAATTGTTCCTTATGATCCTTTGGTGTATGTCCATGGAGCATTTAACTGGCTTGGTGATTTAAATGTAAGAAGAAAGTATCGTGTTGTTTCATTTGATATTTCAAATGAGGTGTTTGGAGTCGTATCTTTGCTACTAATTATAGTTTGTTGGGCACGTTTAAGTTACGGGCAATGAAAGACTATGGTATCAAGGAATCTTGGATCGTATTGTGTACCATACAAGTCAATTTTCTTGTTATAGCCAAACCTCAATATAGGTTTCCGGATGGTGATGTGCTACTATATTCAATGGGAGAATTACCACATCAATGTGTTAAAACTTTTACTTTTACGTTCCAAACATGCAAAGGAAAATTTGGATTTTGGCCTTGAAGTGATGAGTCCATTGAGAAAGGAATTGTTTATAGAGAAAGCTTGATTTCTTCAAAATTAGTTATGTAATGTTTGCTTGAATTGAGTATTTATTGGAAACAAGTTCTCTGAGACCTGTACAATATAGTAATAAGGTTTCTCTTACTCTGGGCATGTTGATGTTGTGCATACAAACACTTTTTTTCAGTTGATTTTTAATATTTATTTTCAGTGATAATGAACAACAATAAATCATCTGCAAAACAAGAGAAAATGGTCTGTTGCCCCCCAACCTTTAGTCGAAATCCCAACTACACACTCAACCTTTTAATGTGACCTATTACCCCCCTGAACTTATTTTTACCGAATCTATTACCTCCCCAGTTGCTGACGTGTCACTAGACGTGGGGCGCGTCAGTTGACTTTTTTTCACTTTAAAATCATTATTTTTTTATTGCCACATCATTATTTTTAATAATTATTATTTTTTCTTAATAAATATTGGTTTCTTCTTCTATTGTTCTTATTCAATGACTTTTTCTTCTCCTTCTCCTTCTTTTTCTTCTTCTACTATTTTTCTTCTTCAATGTCTTCAATGGTGCAGTTTCAATGGTGAAATGCCGATGAACAGTGACGGCGCCGGAAAATTCAAAATTCCGTCGACTTTTTTTTTGATGAATTTCACGTAATTCGATTCAACATTTTAATTCAACACGTTGATTCAACATTCGATTCAGCTTCACGTAATCAATGGCATTCGAATTTTTTGATTCAACATTCTCACATAATTCGAGTTCTTGAATGCCATTGAAGAAGAAGAAATGTCATTAATGAGTTCTCACTTGAACTAAGAACTTCGATTCAAAAAACTTGAAAAAAAAAATTATGAACTTGAATGAGGAGATGAGGAAGATGATAAATTAATGTTGAATGCCATTGATTAGTTCTTAGATGCTATTGAAGAAGAAATGTCATTGGACCCAAATTAACTTGAAAAAATTTAAGAACTTAAATTCTTGAATGAGGAGATGATTAAGATGATAAATTAATCTTGAATGCCATTGATGAGTTCTTGGATGCTATTGATGAAGAAATGCCATTCATGAGTTCTTGTATGCCATTGAAGAAGAAGAAGAAGAACAAGAATTGAAGAAGAAGAACTGAAAAATAAGAAATGAAGAAGAAGAATTGAAGAAGAAGAAAGAAAAATAATAATTGCCATTGATGGGTTCTTGGGTGCCATTGAAGAAGAACGAGAATTGGAGAAGAAGAAGAATTGAAGAAGAAGAAATAGAGAAGAAGAAGAAAGAAAAATAATAATTGGGAAATAATAATGTTAAATTATTATTTTTTTTAGAGTAAAAAAATAAAAAATGAAGTGGCAATGACGTGGCATGACATGACGGCGCGTGCATCACACCATATTTGTAATGACTGATTGTCAGTTTTGGGGGGTTTAATAATTCCACTTTAAAATAGTTCAGGGAGATAATAATTCCACTTTGAAATAGTTCAGGGAGATAATAAGTTACCTTTAAAGGTTGAGTGTGTAGTTGAGATTTTTGGTAAAGGTTGGGGGGAGGGGGTAACAAACCATTTTCTCGCAAAACTAAGAGGGGTGATGCTCAAGCTCTGGCATCTAAACTGGAAGTTAAACTAAGATCGATAGACATTTATTTAAATATTCCATATATAGCTAGCACAAATAGATTAGGGAGACTGTCTAATAAGACCTCTCTTGGCATCCATAATTATAGAAAATCTTTTTGGGTTTTTGATTTTGAACTTCATACGAAAATGAAACTTGAAATTACTAAAGATTTTTTTTTTTGTAATTTTCTTTTGAAGATGTATATGAAATACCTACTCTAATAAAGAGGGAAAAAAATCTTTTTGGATTTTTTGAAATAAGATCCCCGAACCAATAATAGGTTGCCTACGTATCTCACTCCGAGAGAGGAGAATCAGGGGTGCGTAGTTTGTCCAGATTGGACAATTAAGGATTAAATGACAAAGTAGACCCGACTTGAGAGGCATGACCAAAGAAGATAATGAACAACGTCAATAAAATCTTCTGAGTTTTCAATTTGACACTTCACATAAAACTGACATCAATAACTATGAAAGGACATCTTTTTGGTATTTTCTTTATATGAATTGTACAAAACTTCTACCATCTTTTTGTATTTTTCTTTTATAAAAAACTCCTATTAAAAAAAATCTTTTTGAAGAATTTTTGAATTATGAATGCATGCTAAAGGAATAAAAAGAAAATCTTTTTGATGTTTTTTTTTGTGACAAATGAGTGCAAAAGATAAAACTTTTTTTTTTTTTTTAATGTTTTTGGATTGTGAAGAACAAAAGCCATAAAAACTCTAAAAACTACAAAACTCTTTTTTGATTCACCTTTTCTTTCTTTCTTTTTTGTTTTTCCATGCCTACACACCTTTCATTTATTCTAGCACATGTTTTTCCCAAATCAGTCCGTCAAATGACCCTGTTATCCTCAAAGATGCAATATTTAGCACGTAGAGATGCTTTAGAGGTGAGTCTCCTACAAGGGCCACGTGGGTCCTGCTAGGTCTTAATATGATGCAGATAGAGCATGACCTAAAAGCTGATCTATGCTGGAGTCCACTAATAAGGTTGTTTGGGGAAGCGTATGGTCCATAGTGGCTGCGAGAGTTTTCCACCCACTCCACGTGTCCGACGGATCCTCCTCCTAAAATAAGGGTGACTCAACTAGAGTTCGTGTGCACGACATGCACTTCGAGACTTGTTGCAAAAGAAATGACTCGGATTATGTAAATGATGTCAGATATAAAGCGGTAATACATAAAGAAAAACAGTAAACAAAGAGCACGTAGGCGCAAAACAGTGATAAAACAATAACTCAAACATAACACAAATAATGTTTATACACCCATAATGTCAAACAAAGCTGATACAACTCAAAAATAAGCTCGAATTCTGAAAAATCTCAAGCAGAGTCGCCAGAGTTGTTACACCCCTTTTTTAACCCGAAAAGATTATATTTTAAAGTTTGAAAGGGTTTTTATTACTAGGTGACAAAATGAAAAATCGTTTAAAAAGGATTATTTACATTTAAACTCAGAGTCTCCATTTGACATAATCGGGTGTGCTAAGTCACCTTTGGAAATCCTTTTACAAAACTATTTTTTGACTCTTTTAAATTGGTTTGCGAACAAAAATTCCGGCTAAGGAATTCTGTTGACCGAGGGAAAGGTGTTAGGCACCCCTCGATCCCGTGATTCGACCATGATCGCTTGGAGGAGCGTATCGGCTAATTTTGACACTAAGAATGTATAAACCATATAAACACACAATAATTAAACAAACAAACACAAACAAAATGAATCCCAAAAAATATGATGTCCAGTCCAAAAATAGAAAAATGCGGAAATATAAACCTATGCTAACCTACACTAATCCTAAATTATGCTCCAATGCTTACCCAATGCCTCGGGCCTTCATCACAAACATCCTTTGGGTACAAAATACTTCGGGGCATTCCCCGGCCAAATGATACATTTGATCCAAAAGCAACCAAACCAAGCCATTCAACATATATTTCAAGTATTCAATGTTCCCCAAGTCCTGAATTTGCCTACCCCGACCTGCCATTTGCCTATCCGTTTCAATATATCAGAATTCTATCACGTCCCAATAATATTCATGCTTATTCTAAATTAAACAAAAACAATAATAAACCAAAAGTAATCTAAATACACCTTTTTTTTTTTTTTATCAATTTCTCAATTCCACCTCAAACAACCAATTTTACTTTTCAAATGAGATACTATTTCAACGTACAAACCATGATCAAGAAAACCAATACCAAATCAAATAAACATGCGTTCAACAACAAAGATCAAACAAACACAAAATATTCAATCCAAACACCAAGAATAGTAAACAATAAAATAAAAGAAAGGAAAAGAGTAGAATTGGACCTTCCATAATTGATTTTTGTTGACAATAATCTTAAGAAAATCTGAATTTGAAATCCTGAATAGAAACCTCCACAACGATAAAATCCAACTCAATAGCAAGAAATAACAGTCTGGAAAGATTCAAAACCAGTGAGAAAGAACTATTAAGATCAAACCCGAATCACAAACGTTAACACAATTTAAGCACGTAGACCCCAAAGCCCTATATCGAAAATAAACCGCAAAGATAGATGAACCCAAAACCCAGCAGCACAACATAAAATCAAAACCTAGTGTAGCCTGAGCTCCGGTGAGCTCCGACGATTGTATAAAATGATGGTGCAATACAGATTCTGACGAATTTCAGTACTTTCGGGCCATATTTGCTTGAAAATCAAAAGAAACAAGGAGATTTCAGGGATTTTGAGACTGGGTCGGATCTATTCAGCGTACCAGAGCTAATTTTGGCGAATAATTTCTTTGGAAACTTGAAAACTCCACCGGGAAAACTTGAAGATCGACCGAAATCCAGTGATCGTTTCACCGGATCCCTCTCCAGTCTCCCCATCTTGATCACCTCTTTTTTCCCTATTTTTCACTGTTTTGCTCTATTTCTCCCCTCTCCGTCCCATGTGTTGTGAGTTTGTGTGTCTGAGTGTGTATTAAGAGTGAATTTCAGTGTGTGTGTGTCTAATTTTGTGTGAAGATGACATTTTTTTGGAGCCTCTCCCGTCAAAGAAGGCACCCGATGATGGTGCTCCTTTTTTTTCTCTCCGTCCCTCCCCTGAGAATGTGTATGTGTCCTCCTTTCTTTGTGAAAAAGAAACGTGTGGGGAGGTTATGTGGGTGGGGTAGTGGGGTAGGTAGGTGGGTGAATTGGTTAGGATAAAGTTTGTTAGGATAAGAGAATATTAGGGATTAGGAATTTATTGAAATTTTGTTATTTTTTGTATTGTTGTGGGGTATAATCACATGGGTGAGAGTGTATGATAACGTGAGGTAAAAATTAATGAATTGAATTTTTAGGAAGGACAAAATGTGTCTAATATATATATATATATATGTATGTATGTATGTATGTATATATATATATATATACATACTATTGAGATTTAACTTATTAATAATAATAATAATAATAATAATACAAACATTTGAGATGTGGAAAGATGGTGAAGGCATGGAGTTTATGGATGAATCACTTGATGATACAACACATTCTTGTAAACTATTAAAATGCATGCAAATTGCATTATTATGTGTCCAAAAAAAATCCATTGGACAGGCGTACAATGTTGGAAGTTTGTTCTATGTTCAAGAATATTGAAAATTTAGTTATGAATTCCCTTAAGAGGCCTGCATTTTCTAGAAGGAAAGATGAAGATCAAGTTGTCAATATTCCAAATGGCTCATCTGAGGAAATAGAAATTGACAATGCAACAATTACACAATTGGTTGCAAGATGATGCATGACTTTGACATTTTACACACACACAAAAAAGGGTGTAAAGATTTTTTGAAACTTTATATTGTGTTTGGCCATGTATTTTATTCCTTTTTGCTTAAGCAATTTTCATTAAATCCCAACAGTTTAGTTTGTAATTACGTAAATTTTCGACTGTTTTTATATTTACGTAAAATTCTAGTTTTTCATTCATTGTCGCGATACAAAGCTAAGACTTGCAATGCTTCACCATCTGATACATAAGTAACGATACATAATTCTTAAGTATTAATACAAGTCGTATGTATCAGTAGCACAAAAAGCATTTCAACACATGATTTTTGTAGATTTTCAACCAAACACATCTTTCTTATGTATCTGTAACCTAATATTCAGTAAGATATGTAGACTTGTACTTTTGATGGAGGATCTCGTGATGTATCTTCTTGTCCTTTTCTACCAAATAAATCATTCTTATGTATCTCTGATCTTTCTTAACAAATATATCATTCTTATGTATCTTCATTATAATTATCATCTTCAACCTTCATTGACGAATCTCCGAACTCTAGAATTGGTCATTAATTCGAGGCAACCCTTCAGATTTCAAAATTCCACCAAGTGTCGTACGTATACTAGCAGATTTTAATGGACAAGTACCTAGGGCTTTCATTTGGGTCTTTATTGTATCTACATGAAACATTGTCATATGCTCCACCGTCCCTGCAATTAATCCGACCACCATAAATTATCAAAAATAAAGGCCGTCATGCGCCGGTATAATGGTGACCTACGGGTGGTAATCCGATGATTGTGGTACCAGTAAAAGTTTTTGTTGTTGAAATTTGGGAAAAATATCGGTAGTCGTGGAAGAGAAATAGAAGAAACTTAGGCAGCCCTTCGAGATCTGATGTTAGGAATTCAAGATCTAACTCGAGATTTGTTGTTATTGAAGAAACAACAACGATTCATCAAAGATGGAGCTCCTCGTCAGAGATATGACTTGAATGGAAGAAGAATTGTGTTTTTTTAAGAAAAAAATGATATGACCTGGCCCATTTTAAAACTAATGGCCTAAGTTTGGGCCCGTGGACATTTATGTCCTGTCGGCTATTCTAATTTCAAATAATAGTCATTTCCTATTCTTTCCCAATTTGGGTTATTTGTCCTTTTTCTTAAATTTTTAGCCTTTTCAACTTGGACCATTCGATCCTTTTCTAAAAAATTTCAATTGTTTTTATTATTTTCTACGAACTTTTTAATTGAATTTTTTTTTTGTTATTCAAAAACAATAATTAAATATAATTGTATAAAAATGGTATAATTGTTATATAAAATATGTACCTATATGCAATATATGGATAAAAATTGTATAGTTCTATCATATATGTATATGTATAAAATATATATAAAAAATTGTTTAGAACGTGTATAGAAACTTATAGTTGTTATATAAAATACGTATCCGAATAATAATTGTAGCTGAAGGTTGTATAGAATATTTATCAAAATTATATAATTGTTGTATAAAATGTGTAAGAAAATTGTATAATTATTATATAAATTGTGTATTAAAATTTTATAATTTCTTTATAGAATATGTATATGTATAAGATATGTATAAAAACTGTATAGAATGTGTATAAAACAAGTCAACAAATTAAAATTCTAGAAAATAGAATTTGAATTTCATGATCATTTTCGTGAAATTTATTTGAGCCGAACAACCATTTGCGTCTTTATCCCCCTTTTTAATGGATTTTAATGGAAGAAGACTTGGAAAAAATTGAAGAAGAATATTGTAGTTCAAAATTAAAAACTATTTGATAATGTCCTTGATTTTAAGCGTTGTTTGAGGAACATTATGCGTTAAAATGGTGAGGTGGATTATATATATGATAGTTGGACAGAGAAAATCTGAGAAGAGATTTTTGTAATTAGTTTTGAAAGTTGAGATTTTAAATAATATTACTTAAGGTGTAGTTTTAACTAATTTTTTTTTTTTTTAAATCCTATATTCTTTTCTGAGTCAAACAAACTATTGTTTGGTGAGAATTCGGACATAAAATTTTTAATTTAGTTAAAATGAAATTTACATAATTAGTCCACGATTATATGTGAACAAATGTCAAAAAGCAAAGCTGTATATTGCTGAAAATTGCACAAGACTTTGATTTCCATTTTGCAGAAAATACAATTCAATGTCCCTGACTGAATGTAAAAATCAATTTTTTTTATAAATTTAATGAATTTCTTAATATAAATAAAGTATGAATTTGTCAGAACTCAAAATTATATAAGTTCCAAACCCTATATTTGTGTAAAAATTCATTTAACATGTATATGAGATCTATTTGGAATTCAATAAACAAAAAACAATAATTTATAATTCATAACCTATAAATCCAAATTAGCTAAAAACTTCGGTACTAATCTGTTATTAAATTATTCATAGCTAATAAAATCTATTGCTAAATTTGGCTTAGCGACAAATTTTGTTGTTTAGTAATAAATTTTTGGGCATTGCTAGCTAATTCCTATTTCTGGTAACTACATAATTTTGTCCGTCGCTAATTTTTATTTTTTTTTCTTAGTTCCTTTATTAGGTACTCTCCCAATTTGTTGATTATTATTTTGATAAAAGCTGTATGATTTTTTTTTCTTTTAGAATTATATAAATATTCTAGTTGACTTTAGTCAGTCAACTAAGTCAACTATTCTCTGTTGACTTACCCTATCATGCATTGGGCAGCAGAAAAATTTAATACAAAAAATCAAATCAAAAGTTTGACTAAAATGGCAAGTTGGCAACCAGTGAAAAGTAAAATTAAATATTTCCTCAATTTAGTTTTAGTTGGCGATCCCCTCACTATGAGCTGGATCGCCACTGTATATACTCCTTACGTTCTTTTTTAGCCTCGAAAAATAAAACATGATAAGTATTTTGAAACAAAAAAAGTAAATGTTTATCAATTTATTTGTATGAAACATTGTTTATGCACTAATTTTATCGTAAATTATATTGTCTCACACGTTAAAAGTGTCTTTTACATGCTAATTTTACCAAGTTTATAATAAATTTAACTGTCTCACCATATATAACGAATCTCTTTTACGCGTTAATTTTATCAAATTAATTTTTTACTGTTTCACATTTAGGTATGCTAATTTATGTTAATGTATAATTGTACATTTCGACTGATTTGTTTGATTTGTTTGTATTTTCTTTTACTGGTAACGAAAAGAGTGAATTAGAAGAAAACAAAGTTCAACCGAAATATATTACTATCATTATTAATAATAACAATGATATATACATTATGATACTCTATATGATTGATATTTGCCAAAATAATTGTTGAGGGAAATATTAAAAAAAAGATGTCACAGCAGTTTCCAAAAAATTAGAAAAAATAATATAAATATAAAACTTACCAAATCATATTTACACAAATC
>NC_061117.1:6239278-6293267 GCF_002878395.1 Capsicum annuum
AAAAATAATATAAATATAAAACTTACCAAATCATATTTACACAAATCTTTATTCTTACAAAGTAATTATAAATGTTTCAACTAATTATTTATCTTCGTTGGATGTATCAAGAGCTAATTATGTATCTCGACAGATTCAAAATCGATAAAAAGTATCAGGAGATAATTATGTATCCTTACAAAAAAAAAAATGTATCTTCGTTAGATGTATTATGTATCTCTACAGATCCCAAAATAAAAAAAACGTATCGAGAGATAATTATTTATCTTTATAAAGAAAAAATATATTTTCATTGGATTGTGTAAAATATCAAAATTTTTCAGTAATTATGTAAAATGTCAAAATTTTTTGTAACTAAACTCCAAACTATCGGGATTTATATTATTTATTAAAAAATTAACGTGTTTTTTCTTCTTTCTTTTGGAATTTTAGACAGGACAAAATTATTGACTTGAAGAGCAAGTCGTTGGACATTATAATTATTTTTTTTTAAAAAGAATGTAATTAGTCTAACAAATTGTAAGGACTTCAATAAGTTTTGGAAGTTGATTATTGTTTTCCAAGTCATGATAAAAATTTAGAAATTTACAAGAACTAGCTAGGAGTCTTTGAGAAAATAGTACTTCATAGCCATTTCAATTTATTTGATCTGTTTTTTTTTAGTCAGTTTAATAAAGAATGGCCTTTCGTTTTTAGCATTTCTTTAATTCCAACTTTCTACATAATATATTTAAGACCACTAGATCGATTAAAAGACCTTTTGGTACATTTAACATGTCTTTAATTTAAGACTACAAGATTTAAAAGTTTTTTTTTCTTAAAATCTACGTCAAGTCAATCAATTTGAAACGAAGAAAGCACCAAAGTATTCTTCTAATATTTCTAAATGGAGAATGAAATCTGTTACAACATGTTAAATTACATCGAGATAGCATAACTACTCACATCGTCAATGGCTCAATTTTTTATTTTTTTTTTGGTGTTTCTCACTCGGTATCTGATATCCATTTTTGAATCCCGACTAATTCGATTCGCAACATGTAAGGCCCATTAAAGGGGTAAACATTTTTTACAAGTTTTTTTTTTTTTCGGGGCATAATACATGAACAAACACTGAAACCTGACCTCTTCTGACGAGTAAGCACTTTAACTTTGAGAGATGCATATGTAGATACGTCAACTTAGTCTCAATGATAACTATACACTCCAGCTCATTCCTTTTGCGTCTTGTGGACGCCTGGTGCTGACGTGACACATAAATATTAAAGGTGTCTAGATGATCATCTGATAAGTTGGAGTGCGCGCTCAACTGACACAATTGAGACGAGTTAACTGTCTAGATGCGCATAGTCAAAGTTGAAATGTTTACTCATCAACCAAGGCCAAGTTTGAGTGTCTGTTTTTATATTACGACTACTTTTTGTTCTCGAAAAAGGTGGAAGAATTCTATCCAATCCCCTACTAACCCTTGGTGGTCAATAACTCAATGATATAACAAGTTAAATGCCTCTCTAAAGAGTTAATTTAATGTACTTAATTCATGTAACCCTTCTATGGCATTCAAAGACATTGCCATTCTTCTTTTCTTCATCACAATTCTTCAATCCCAACTACACAAATCAATAGCATTAGATAATCGAACATGGATAAAAGCTGGTTATTGGCAATATGATACACTAAATCCTCCCAATATTCAAAGCATAAATTCAACTCTTTATACTCATCTCATCTATGGCTTTGCTGAACTTACCTTCAACACATCAACAGATCAAATGTTTGTCACAATATCAGATGATCATGATGAGCAAGTTAAAAACTTCAATAGCATTGTCAAGAGGAAACACTCAAGACAATTTTATCAATTGGTGGAACAAACCAATCTTCTATTTCATCTACTATGTACCTACTAATGTCTAACGCGTACTTCCCTGGAAGAAAATACTTCATTGAATCATCCATCACTATCGCGCGATCTTATGGTTTTGATGGCCTTGATTTCTGCTGGATTTGGCCTAGTTCGTCCCAAGAAATATCGAATTTGGCTACCCTTTTGGATGATTGGAGAGTAGCTATTGATCTTGAGTCCAAACAGGTGAAAAAGCCGCGACTTTTATTAACAATGGCTGGTAAATACACACCTTGGATTGAAGATTTGAGTTTTCCAATTGAGTCAATGAGGAAAAACTTGGATTGGTTGCATGTATTTGCATTTGATTACTATGAACCAGGGACAACAAATAACACATCTCCTGTTGCTGCATTGTATGATCCAAATAGTGATTTGAACACTGATTATGGTATTAGTGCTTGGATCAAATCTGGTTTTCCTAGTCAGAATCTTGTTCTAGGATTGCCATTTTATGGCTATGTGTGGACATTGTTAAGTCCTAAAAACAACCAGATTGGCGCGATGGGTACGGGGCCAGGGCCGAAAGATTATTCATATGGTACTGAGGCGTTCACGAGTACAAATGGTATGTTGAGCTTTAATGATATCAAGAGAGACATGATAAAATATCACGCTAATAATTCATCGTATAATTCAACTTATGTGATGAATTATGTCTCTATTGGCACAACTTGGGTTGGTTTTGATGATGTTAAGGGAGTGATATCCAAAGTTTCCTATGCAAAAAAGAGGAATTTGGGAGGCTATGTGGCATGGCAAGTCTCATATGACTAGAATTCTGTTCTATCTCAGGGTGCCGCAAGAAGTAATTTGGTCCCTTTATACGATTTTACGCAATTCTTACCTCATGTTAGAGGCGAATCTAGAGTACAATATACGAGTTCAGCAGAACCTAATAGATTTTGTTCAGATCCCTACATATTTATTAAGAACTTCATTAGATGTTTATAGATATTAAACTATTGCATATTAACTTGAGATCGTTATAGGAACTTAATTTCAAATCTTAGATCTGCCTCTGACTTCATGAGCTAGCTTTTGGGTTGAGTGACCCAACATTCAATTCTTATTATGGTATCAGAGCAAGGTCAATGTCTCAACAATTTGTTTTTTTTTTCTTCAATTGATAGAAGTTAAAGAATTACAAGAAGGAGCAGCTAGTGATCAATCAATTGGTATGCAAAAGAAGAAAAAAGTCAATAAACTTATCATCATTTTGATTCCAATGGGATGTCTATTGATGTTGTTGTTGCTTGTCTTTACACTATGGCTCTTCGAAGGAGAAAAGTACTCAAATTTAAAGGTAATTCTTTAATGTTTTATTTACGTGTCATTCTTTTCTTATTAGTCTATTATAAACATTTATCTTTCTGATTTAATATAGTAAAAATACACATCAATAAATCATGGTAAAGTGGTAGTTATGTATTTTCAGACTAATGTTATGCATCTACAAGTTAGGTACAATTGACATGGGTGTCATAATGTGTGTATCTAATCGAACACTGTTGCATAAAATTGAAATGCATGAAACATTTTAAAAAGATTTATTTTAATGGGAAACTTGGGTTTATTATATTACTATAGTTTGCAAAGAACATAATTCTTGTAAACTCTTTTAAGTTTTACCCTCACAACTTCACACACAAAAAAAAATGTAACTTGACCATGAGAGCACTTGAACAAGTTGTTTGGATACAAACAATTTGTTTTTTTAAATTTCGTTTTTAAAATAATATTTGTCACATTGTGGGTGCATATAAAAAGTCCCTTCTTTTGTTTTTCTTTTTAATATGTGTCAGTGTTTGATTGAATACGTATCTGATACAGAAAGAATGGAAAGGAACAAAATTGGAAATGAAAATAATGAAGAAAAAGGAAGTGAAGAAACAAGGACTTTGCAAATATTCAGTTTTGATGAGATGAAGGAAGCTACAAATAATTTTGCAGTTGAAAATGAGCTTGGAAAAGGTGGATATGGACCCGTTTACAAGGTACGTTAATATTTTGTTTGAACTATGATCAAATTTACTACGACACACTCCAATTTTACTGGGTCTTATTATCCTTGAACTAATTTTTTGCGTATTTTTATCAACCTTTTTAGTTGGCGTGATACCTTTTGTCAATCTTTTTAGTTCACGTGGCACCTTTGACGTGAGTTCCATTTTATGTAATAAAGATATCATGTCAGCACAAAAGGGTGACAAAAATACACTAAAACTTAGTTCAAGGGGGTAATAGGACCCCTGTGAAATTGGAGTGTGTCGTAAAAATTTTGGCCATAGTTTGAGAGTGTTGAATGCTTAACTTGACTTCAACTGGTGTTTATGTCCTCCAATTTGGGGTGTGCACAAGTAGACACTTATGTATATAAAGGTGAACAAGTAAACATATGCGTCCTATGTGACTTACTACATATATCGTTAGGACGTGTGTGTCTACTTGTTTAGTTTTATACAAATTTAAGTACTTACTTATACACATTCAAAATTGAAGGTCATAATCATAGTTGATGTCAAGTTAAAAGGCACGTTGATGTATTATCTCAAAAAATTGATTTTTTTTAAAAGTATTTTTGGGATATTGGTTAAGCACAAGCTACTGCTCTAACATTTACAAATGTATTTTTCATGATGATTAGTTAAACAACAGTTACAAAAACACTTCTGACAAAAATCACTTTCAAAATAAGTAGATTTTGAATGAAAGCTTGATCAAACAGGCTATTAGTCTAGGTCGAGCTGAGTCAGTTCACGTTTTCTTTCTTTTGATTTTCATTCGATGTCTGATACTCATTTTGAAAGACCAGATTTATACTTGGTCGTGCCGCATGATACCGTTAATATAACCTAAAATTTTTTAATTAATAGCTAAAAAATCTTATCCATCCTATCACAACCGTATATCCCTACCGTACCTTACCCCAGGTGACGACATAGTTTGTTCCACCAACTTGTCACGTTACTCTATGATAAAATCTTCTACATAACATGTATACTCACACCACTTCAAAGCTGGAATAGCTCACAAGAGAAAGAAGAAGTAGATCAAAGTGTTTATTGATGTAATAGTGAGAATTGGAAGTTTATAGTTACTCCTTTGCTGAACTAGTGTCTTATTTATAGAGTTTGTATAAAGTATCTAGAAACATCTAGACGCTTCTCAACTTGTAGTGTCCTAGCTGGAAATTAGTTATAACTAACTAACTACCCCTTGCAACTAATTAACTACTATACTATTGGATAATACAATAGACTTAAGTAATAAAACAGTAACCATAGTGCTAGTATCGGCTGCTTCCACTTCATCCATATGTGTTGGTAATATTTAATACTCCCCCTCAAGCTGAAGGGTGAAAAATATTGAGCACACCAAGCTTGCTAAGAAGATATGAATGTCGCTCATGACTTAATCCATTGGTCAATATATTTTCCATTTGACGTTGTGTAGGCACATGTATTGTCTTGACTTATCCATCCCTGATCTTGTCCCTAATAAAATGACAATCAATTTCAATGTGTTTTGTTCTTTCATGGAATATAGGATTAGATGCCAATTGAATAGCTGATTTGTTATCACTCAATACTGTGGTAGGCTTGTGAATAAGGACTCCCAGTTTTGAGAATAATCCTTCAAACCAAGTTATCTCTGTCACTGCTGAAGCCATATTTCTATATTCAGCCTCAGCTGAACTTCTAGAGACTGTGTGTTGCTTCTTAGATTTCCATGACACTAATGAACCTCCAAACTGTATCACATACCCAGTGGCAGACCTTCTAGTGTTCGAGCATGCAACCCAATCAGAATCACACCAGCAGGTTAGATCTGCATTTCCCTGGGACTTCATCCAAATACCTTGCCCTACTGACCCTTTCTAATATCTAATAACCCTGTATGCAGCCTCAAGTGAGATCTCTTAGGTTGTTGCATAAACTAACTCAAAGTCTGGACTACATAGCAAATATCAGGTCTTGTGATTATGGCATACATGAGTTTTCCAATTAGTCTCTGATAGATAGATGTATCTCTTAGAACCATATCAATAGTTATTCCAGCAGCTTCATCAACCTCCATAGAAGTCAGTTTAATGTTTGATTCTAATGGTGTAGGTACATGTTTTGCACCTGCAAGGCCAATCTCTAAAATCAATTCAAGCAAGTACTTCCTTTGATTCATAATAATCCCCTGTTTTGATCTTAGCATTTTAATACCTAGAAAATATTTAAGCTCGCCTAAGTCTTTGAGCCTGAACTGTTGATGCAGTTGTCACGACCCGAACTGAGGCCCTAGCTGTGACGAGCATTCCGGACCATGAAGGTCCAGACACCCTTCTAACTTGAAATCATATACACATTCATACACAAATAAGGAAATGCAGAAGTTTCAACAAAACAAAATCATGGTCATAAATATGATATAAATTTGAAAACAGAAAATGACAATCCAAACCCATCTAACAACATCTGGAATTCGTCTGCAAAATATCTACTACATGATCACTAACACAATCTGAAAACTGGGACAAGGCCCTCAGTAGAACAAAAACATAACTAATAATAATAGTATGAAAGTAAACAAGCCTTCTGGAATATAGAAGGCTCACCAACTGGACACTTGCAACTCTGTCAGATGAAATCTATTGCTTATTTAGACCCCTAGACTGAGCCTTAGAACCTGAGAGGTAGGGGGAGGGGGTCAATACAGTTGTACTGGTACACAAAGTAATCCAAAATAAAGTTTTTATACAAATAAAATAATAGAGAGCAATTTGTCAAAACATCATACATAAAATAGTTTTCAAAACACATGGGCACTTTTCTAAAAATTATAAATCATTCTTGACAATGCAGTTTTTGATCTTCATATTAATTATGAGTTAGGTGGTACACCTCTACAAGTCTAAAATCCCACGGCCCGTATGAAATCCGCCATTGACTCGATGGGGAAGCCCCCAACCCGAGTGTGCCGCAAGGTTTGGAGTTTCTAATTCTGATACGCCACACTGCACTAGGCCAGCGTAATATAATATACCTGGATCGGCAAATCATAGTTTTGGGAAATGAGTTGTCTAAACTCATGCCTTCTTTGGAGAACCACCTAACCTCTCTTTATGCCTAATTTTATCTTGTTCTGTATCATGCATTTTTCTAGTTTCAACATCTGAAAAGTCTGATTTCAAACATGCATTCTATTCTATTTTGAATTATCATGGCATAATCTGAATTGGTGTCGTCACACCAAGACTTGCAAGTCCTATTTTTGAGCCATAACATATCATGCATAATTCTTTCATTAAAACATAGTTCACCACCCAAACATGCAAACAGTATAAAGGATTCCATGTTCCGAAAACACAAGTCAAAACTATACTGAGATTATTCAAACATATGGTGGTCATGTATTCTTTTCGCAAACCATGCTGCTCTTTGTTATATACATATTCAACATTTATCAACATGCATAACCCTCTCTTTATTTTGAAATCATATTCAAGTCATAGCATAAATCAAGACATTTCATATCATACTTTTAAGATGCAATTTAGAACAATTCATATCACATGGAAGATGGAAAAAATCATAACAAGAGAGGGATTCATTATAATTCATGCTCTCAATTGAATATTCATCCTTACACACATTCATACATACACATATATATATATATATATATATATAATTTTTAAATCAATTTGGGGGAAGGTCTAAAGACCAAAATCATACCGTCAAAACTTCTAAAACATAATTGTATTCTTAAATCCAAAATCCTTTTCTTAAAACATGATTTATATACCCATGAGATTTTTAAGAAAAAACCCGCGTACCTCTATTTAAGAAATTAAAGGATGCTTCTTGATGCCTATGGCTTGTGGATTTCAAATCTCCAATTTATTTCAAAAACCCACGGTTAAATCTTGAGTTATTTGGGTTTTTAGTTTGAAACCCTTATGAATGTTCTTGAGATTTTTTTATGATTATGATGATATTTTGGTGTATTTGGGATTAAATCCCGCGTTTAAGATGATTGGGAAATTAAAAATTCCCAAGATACCCTTAAAATCTCGAAGAAAGCTGAAAAATGGCCTGGGGCGATACCCAAGGCGTCGCCCTGGGTTTAGACCGCTTTATCCAAGGTGTCTCCTCACCTATAGCCTTGCTCACTCCCAGGTGAGGTGATCAGCGAAGTACTGCGGGCTAATCGCCCCGGCTCACTATTTTGTCAACCCAAATTTGCCCTTAAGCTCGTCTAAAAATTTCAAAACTCACCCAAGACGTACTCTTGACTTGCCCAATCGTAACACAAAAAAAATTTCAAGAAATGGAGGTCGGGAATATCAAAAATAAAATCTCCGAAGATTGAAAGCTAAAATGAGGCTAAGTCTCCTCTTATACTTAGAAAATTTTCAAGCTTTTAACTTAACAAGCATACTACTATGATATAACACATGAAGGATTTTACGGGGTGTTACATTATCCCCCCTTGGGATCATTCATCCCCAAATGATGACGCAGAAATACCGATAAGCATGATTCTCGCATACTATGGCATAAGAAAGAATAAGACAAGGATTGTACTTTCCAATTCATCACTTGCCGGATCAAATAAGTTTGGGTATCTATCCCTTATGTCATCTTCTGATTCCCAAGTTGCTTCTTCAACTTTCTGATTCCTCCACAATACTTTAATTGAGGCTATCTCTTGGCTCCTTAATTTTCTAACTTGACGATCTAAGATTGATATAGGCTCTTCTTTATAGGACAATGAAGGCCTGGACACCTTTCTTAAAATCTGATATGGTCCTATATAGCGAGGACTCAACTTACCTTTCTTCCCGAATCGCATGACCCCCTTCATAGGAGAAACTTTTAGAAATACCCAATCACCAACCTCGAATTCCAAATCCCTTCTTCTAACATCGGCATAGGATTTTTGTCTACTCTGAGTTGTCTTAAGTCGTTCCCTAATAAGTTTCACATCTTCCATCGCCTGGTGAACAAGATCGGGCCCAAACAACTGAGTTTCGCCCACTTCATACCACCCTATAGGCGACCTACACCTTCTTTCATACAGTGCTTCAAAAGGAGCCATCTTAATACTGGCATGGTAGCTATTATTATACGCAAACTCTATTAGTGGCAAGTGATTCACCCAACTACCCTTGAAATCAATTACACAGGTTCTCAACATATCCTCAAGGGTATGAATGGTGCGCTCAGCTTGCCCATCCGTCTGAGGGTGAAAAACAATATTTAGGTTCACTTGGGTACCTAAACCCCTCTGAAAAGACCTCTAAAACTGTGAAGAAAATTTTGTACCTCTGTCAAATATGATGGATACCGGCGCCCCATGCAAGCAAACTATCTCCTCAATGTACAGCTTGACATAGTCATCTCCGCCTTGGGTTGAGCACCGCGTTAGCCAGGGAGTCGCCTCGCTTATCGCCTTGCTCACTCCCAGGTAAGGCAATCATCGAGGCATTGCGGGCTAATCGCCCTGGCTCACTATTTCGTCAACCCAAACTTGCACTTAAGCTCGTCTAAAAATTTCGAAACTCACTAGAGACGTACTCTTGACTTGCCTCATCATAATGCAACAAAAATTTCAAGAAACGGAGGTTGGAAAGGTCGAAATAAAATTTTCGAAGATTGGAAGCTAAAATGAGGCTAAGTCTCCTCTTACACTTAGAAAATTTTCAAACTTTTAACTCAACAAGCATACTAATATGATATAACACATGAAGGATTTTACAGGGTGTTACAACAATGTTGTCTTAGCTTCTTTGATCATAATCTCATTGTCACCAGTTATAAGCAAATCATCCATATAGACTATAATGGCCACCATTCCTCTTGTTTTTTTATGGTGAATAAAGAATAGTCATATGTGCTTTGAGTGAAACCATCCCTCAACAAGGATGAAGTAAGTTTGATCTTCCATTACCTTGATGCTTGTTTAAGCCCACATAATGATTTCAGTAACCTGCAAACATTATGTTGTCCTTCTTGCTAAAAACCTTCAGGTAGTTGCATGTATACTTCCTCATCTAGGTTACCTTGCAAGAAAGTATTATACACATTTATCTGGTACAAACATCATCCCTTTGACACTGCTAGAGCAACAGTACACCTGACAGTTACCATTTTGGCAACAGGTGAAAAAGTATTATGGTAGTCCAACCCCTCCTGCTGGTTATAGCCTTTGGCTACTAGTCTAGCCTTGAGCCTTTCAACATCTCCATTGTCCTTGTACTTGATTTTATATACCCATTTTGAACCTATAATATTCTTACCTGGTGGTAAGTCCACCATTTCCCATGTATTATTATCTTCAAGAGCTTGTATTTCCAACTCCATGGCTTGAGTCCACCTTTCATCTCCAGCTGCTTCACTAAAGTTTTGTGGTTCCACCAGAGCATAAAATCTATCAACATAGCATTGATATGCAAGTAAGTATTCTCATTAATTAGATAATGATCAATAGGGTATCTGGTGCCCTTCCTTCTTCCTGCTGTAGTATAATTCTTCAACCAAATAGGCTCTTTAGTTACTCTTAGAGTTCTTCTAGGTGGAAGTTGTATATCTATTATCTCTTTAGTGATTGGTACATCATTGTTTGACTCTTCATGTGGTGGAAATTCAGCCAAATGTTTAGGTTCTAAACCATCTTGTGGTGATTTATCTGTGTTTGCAGAAGGATTGATTACATGATCTTCAGTCACATCATACTCTGTCTTACTGTGGTAGTTATGTAGTTGTAGAAATCCAGTTGGATTATCTTTATCTTGCCTGTTGGCAATTGGAAACACATAGTCTTGGAATATAACATCTCAGCTAACAAACAATCTGTTAGTATTTAAATCCAGCAACAAATATCCTTTCTGTGAAGTAGAGTATCCCATCATCACTGCTGTTTAGCTCTTTCTGCAAACATATCACCTTTAGGTAATACTATAGCATGACACAGACAACCTACTACTTTTAAATGCACCAATGAAGGGGTTCTGGAAAATAAAAACTCATAAGGACTTTTGTTACCAATTGATGGTAATGGTAACCTGTTCATCAGATATACTGCAGTTTGAACCAATAATCCAAAACTTGATAGGTATGCTAGATTGAAATCTAATAGATATAGCAATGTTCAATATTTATCTATGTTGCCTCTCTACCATACCATTTTGTTGAGATGTAGAAAGATAACTACTGTGATGCAAAATCCCTAAAGAGTTAAACAAATCTGAGCATTGTGAATTAAAGAACTCTCTCCCATTGTCTGACCTTATAGGTCATGAAATTCTTAAGAGCCATAATGGTTTCAGACTTTAACTGTAATAAGTAGATCCAAGTGTATCTGCTCCAGTTATCAACAATAGTTAAGAAATAAAATTTCTTATCAAAAGTTGGAGTTTTATAAAATCTCCAAAGGTCCATGTGCACCATATCAAAATATGCTTTAGATTTAGTATCACTAACATGAAAAGCCAGCCTAGTTTGTTTGGCCAATGGACATACAGGACATTTATTTGATATCTCAATATTTTTATTGTGATCTAAGAGATCTAAAATCTTTAATACTTGATCAGATGGATGGCCAAGTCTGTTGTGCAATATACTACTGTCCTTCACATTGACTTCTGCAACTAAGCTTCCTTATTTTCTTTGCACCTTTGAGGAATTGTTGTCTTCATGTTCACTTCTGATCATATACAGACCTCTTATTTCTCTATCAGTCCCCTTCACGCTGCCATTGTAAAGATCTTGGAAGACACAAAAGTTAAGGTAGAAGGATATAAAACAAAACAGCTGTCTAGTGACTTTGGATACTGATAACAAATTGATTTTGAAATCAGGTACAAACAACACATCATCCACTACTGTATTCTGAAATATTATAGATTTACCAGTGTGTGAGACATCATCTTAAGTACTATTTGGGAGATTCACCTTGCTCATTCCTGTCCTAACTACTGTACTTGTGGATAATACAGTATTATCTGCCGCTATGTGGTGAGTAGCGCCAGAATCTACTATCCATTCTTAAGTTTTAGTGTGAAACAATGAGCATGCAGTCATCCTAACATGTCTGCATGCTTCACATCTTGAGGATCTTTGTTTAAGAGCTCCATAATCTATTTATACTCATTATCTGTGAAGCCTTATCCCTTGCTCAACACTGTATTATGTACCTCTTTGTTCTCTTCATGGCTTGCTGAACTTTGCCATGTATCAGTAAGGTCGAAGTGAGAATTGTATGGTCCTACATACTGGTTTCCATGCCCACTATTTCTCCCATATCCTTGATAATTATATCCTCTTGATCCTCTATTATTATAATTATTCTTCTTTCTTTGCTTATTTTTGGACAACTTATTAGCTTGTAGCAGTTCTCTTTGGTGTGTCCACCAAAGTGGAAATAGTCACATTTCTTTCCTTTATAACCTTGAGATGTATAGCTTGGATCTGGTCCTCTATTCATCTGTATGGAAATTAGGATCTGATTTCTCAGTGATTGAAACCACATTAGTCAAATGTTGCATCTCATCCTCCATTATCATGGCACATACTTGATTTAGGGTAGGTGTAATTCCCTTTAGTAGGATCTGCCTTCTGGCTGAGTCATATGAGTTATTTAGTTCACTTAGAAATTGAATCAACCTTAACTCATACACATAATCTGCATATTCCTTTGATTTTGGGCAAGTACATGATGGAATAGAAATCATAGCATCATACTCATTCCATAAATTTTTTAGCTTTGTGAAGTAAGCTGCCACAGAATCTGTTCCTTGGGACAAAGTACTGATCTCTCTATGTAGATGATACAATCTCATTTGACCGACTTTGTCAAACCTCTCCTTCAAATCCTCTCATATGTCGAATGCACTGGTTGCATATACAATTCCAGTTAATAACTCTTCACTGACAGAGCTCATCAGCCATGAAAGTACAATTGTATTCAAGGTTTCGCACTGCTCATGCAATTCTTCTCTATAATTGCTCTTGCTACAAACTCCATTTACAAAACTAAATTTTCATTTTCCTAACAATGCTATTCTCATTGAACGACTCCAAACACCATAATTCTCTGAACCAGTTAACTTGACTGGGATTAAAGTTGCACTAGACACTTCTGAAGGTCCAATATACAGTGGATCACTACAATTTATTTTAGGTGTCATTTTAATCAACAAATCTACTGAATTTCACACTGATCTATAGCTCACTTTTAACAATTGACACAATTAATCTAGGAAATCGAAGAAACAACTCAAAAAGAACTGTAATTGGATAGAGATATCTAACCAATAAATCTTTCCTCAACTCTGACTTGCTCTGTAGCTAGGAACTTAGAGATCTAAACTCTGCTGAAGTTGTATCTCAATCAGCATTGCAGCTACAATAACCCTGAGGTCTGATACCATGATAAAATCTGCTACATAACGTGTATACTCACATTACTTTATAGCTGGAATAGCTCACAAGAGAAAAAAGAAGTAGATCAAAGTGTTTATTGATGTAATAGTGAGAATTGAAAGTTTATAGTCACTCCCTAGCTGACTTGGTGTTTTATTTATAGAGTTTGTACAAAGTATCTAGAAGCATCTAGAAGCTTCTCAACTTGTAGTGTCTTAGCTGACAATTGGTTATAACTAACTAACTACTCCTTGCAACTAATTAACTACTATACTATTGGACAATGCAACAGACTTAAGCAATAAAACAGTAACCATAGTGCTAGTATCGGCTGCTTCCACTTCATTCATATGCGTTGGTAATCTTTAACACTCTAGCACCATGTTGAGCCTTAGTCAACTCTTTCATTACACTCTAAAGTCACATGAAATAAGCAAATCATATATTATTATATTTATATGGAGTAAAACATGTAGTACCTCCTGAACTATGACCAAATTTGCTACGATATACTTCAACTTCACAGGGATTTTACTAACCCCCGAACTTCAATTTAGTGTATTTTTGTCACCCTTTTGAATTGTTGTGACACCTTTGATATGGACCCATTTTTATGTAATAAAGTTGCCTTGTCAGCACAAAAGAATGACAAAAATACGCTAAAATTGAGTTCAAGAGGGTAGTAGGATTCATGTGAAGTTGGAGTGTGTCGTAACAATTATGACCATAATTCGAAGGGTACTGGATGCTTCTCTCTATTTATATTAATACTTTTCCAACTGTAATTAAAAAGTCAAAAATAAGCTAAAATTACTTTTACATGTAGATTTTTTTTCTATACTTGATGCTTCCAAATTATCTTTTATATGCATGTATATCAATTTTTTATTTTAAATCATTAGGGAAAGTTGAGAAATGGGAAAGAAATAGCAGTGAAAAGGCTATCAGAGACTTCATCACAAGGATTGGAAGAATTTGAAAATGAAGTGATTCTTACAGCAAAATTACAACATATAAATCTTGTAAAAGTTGTGGGATTTTGCATTGAAAATGAAGAAAAAATGTTGATCTATGAATATATGCCCAACAAGAGCTTGGACTACTACATTTACAGTAAGTCTTCCTTTTCATTCTCTTCCTTTTTTTTTCAAATCGAGTTTAATTTATATACATCATATAAATTATTTTACATTGTTACGTAGTTTAAAAGACAACATCCGTATAAAATATGTAGATATTGTATTAGCTATGCTTTTCTTTTTTTAATCCATTTTTGAAAATAGTCATTGTTTGAAAATTTGTGAAAAAGTAAACAAATTGTTTGAAAATTACAATTGTCATGCTGACGTCTTTTTTTTTTTTTTTTAAAAAAAGAATTTTCCTAAATAAAGTTTATATTATCAAATTATATTGGCAAAATACATCGTCAGGCTTGACATCATCTTTCACTTTGGCACCTCAAGTAGTATAAACTGTGTCACTTTGGCACCTTTTACTGATTCAGCAAAGAGAGCATATCACACTCGCTTTTGAGCACGTGGTAGCGTTATTTTAGCCAATTTTGCATTGAATTTTACCACCTTCTTTCCTATTTTTTCATCCTCCATTAATGGAGTATCTCTTAGACAAAAATCAAATTGAAAAATTCAAATTCTTTTCAAAAATTTGTCTAAAAATTCAACCTTCATTAATAGATATTTTCTTTACGTCATTTTGATCTAACTAATTAATCAATAAATCATTTATTGAAGTGATTGAATTGATTTAGTTGGTGCTTCTAAATTTATTTTGCAAGTTGTATGTAAATAAAGAAAAAAAAATGCTCGATATTTTGAGCTAATGGTACCCATGTTTTCTTTTGTTGATTAATTTTCTAATTGAATACAGGCTTCCTTCTTCTCCATATTTATTTTAGTCATATATCTGAAATTCGGGAAGCTATTAACTGAACATTGGCCTTCTCCATGTCTGAAATTCATGAAGCTTTTAATGTGGATTTACTTTTCTGAAAAGTTCTACCTCCATTAATGGAGGTCCAACCTCCATTAAGGAGGTTACGCTTAAAAAGATTAGGTGGAGAAGATGTTATGGGTTTTTTTTGTAATTATTTAGTTAAAACCCCATGTGTCATTAATTTATTGGACACTTTGCTATGTTATTTTGGTCCTTTTTTATTTTTTTGAAAAATTGTGGGTGTATATAATGATGTGACAATTCAAAATGAGTTTACACAAATTAATTGACCATTTAATCCTTATTGAAAATGCGTGCAATTCACGCACCATAGTTGGTGCCGAAATTACGCGTGCAATTATGTTCTTTTGAATGACATAATAGTGTAAAGTCTCTTTACACTATATATAAAGACAATTTCAGGTAATTACTCGAAAAAAAAACCGACTAACCTTTTAAACAGGTTAAATTGCACTATAATGCAAAAAAACTCATTATACAGTCATTAAATATAAATATAAACGAGTAAAGCATTTAATACCCTTGAACTATGACCAAATTTACTATGACACACTGTAATTTCACGGGGATCCTATTACCCCTGAACTAAATTTTAGCGTATTTTTCTCAACTTTTTAGATGACGTGACACTTTTTTAACTGACGTGGAACTTTTGACGTAAGCTCAATTTTTATATAATAAGGGTATCATGTCAATACAAAAGGGTCACAAAAATACGCTAAAATTGAGTTCAGAGATAGTAGGACTCCTGTGAAATTGGAGTGTGTCGTAGCAACTTTAAACATAATTCGAAGATACGAAATACTTATATCAATATAAATTAACATCTCTCCCTTTTTTAATTGAAATTCAATTGTTTATATATCTTGATACTCACAATTTATATATCTATATAATTTTTTCATCAACTTGATTTATTTTTTACACATGCAGATCAAGTGAGAAGATTAGTTCTAAATTGGGGAAAAAGAGTGCAAATAATTGAAGGCATTATTCAAGGATTATTATACCTCCAAGAATATTCAAGATTAACAATTATTCATAGGGATATTAAAGCAAGCAATATTCTATTGGATATTCACATGCAACCAAAGATTTCTGACTTTGGAATGGCAAGAATATTCAAGAAGGATGAAGTTGAAGCAAATACAGACAGAATAGTTGGAACAATGTAAGTAGTATTTATATATCTGAAATTAAATTTTTTATATATACTGTAGGTGCATAAAATATATTGTGTTCATGTAGGATTTAGAAAAAAGTCGGCATCAAAAAATATGATATAGATAGCTTATCCTGGTATTAGCACTTAGTATTAGAGATTGATTACACGCTCACACACAAATAAATGATAAATTTACTATTATTCTAAGGCTCTCCTTAATTAAATTTATATTTACTTATTGTATAAATAAATTATGCAGTCAGGTCATTTTACATATTGTAAAACATAACCCCTTTTTTTAAGATAACAAATCTTATCTTTCATGATCATTCATTTAACTTGTAATGTATTGCAGGGGTTATATTCCACCAGAATATGCAATTGAAGGAAGATATTCAACAAAGTCTGATGTTTTTAGTTTTGGAGTACTTCTTCTTCAAATCATAAGTGGAAAAAAGAAAACATGTCTACATGGTCCAAATGAGAATTTAAACCTTCTTGAATATGTAAGTAGTGGAGACAAAAATATTTTAAATATATATCTAAACTTTGACGAAATTTGTTATAACACACGTCAACTATGCGGGGGGTCCTATGACCCTCCTCGATTATTTTTACTGGTTTTTCTGTGGTATAAATTTGCTAGCTGGACCACTGCGTGAATACATGCACTCTGAGCGCGTGAGGTTCTGAAGTAGTCCAGCTAAGTAAATATATGCCACAGAAATACGATAATAAATGGTCTAGGGGGGTCATAGGACCCCCGCAAAGTTGAGGTATGTTACAACAAATTTCGTCAAAGTTTAGGTATATTTCGAACCTTTTTCTCTAAATTGTGATTATAACTTCTTCATATATATATTATTGAGATTTAACAGTAATAATAATAATAATAATGATACAGGCATTTGAGATGTGGAAAGATGGTGAAGGCATGGAATTTATGGATGAATCACTTGATGATACCACACATTCTTGTAAACTATTAAAATGCATGAAAATTACATTATTATGTGTCCAAAAAAATTCATTAGATAGACCTACAATGTTGGAAGTTTGTTCTATGTTCAAGAATATTGAAAATTTAGTTATGAATTCCCCTAAGAGGCCTGCATTTTCCACAAGGGAAGGTGAAGATCAAGTTGTCAATATTCCAAATGGCTCATCGGAGGAAATAGACATTGACAATGCAACAATTACACAATTGGTTGCAAGATGATGCATGGATTTAACTTTTTACATACACAAAAGAAAAGGGTGTAAAGAATTTTTTGACACTTTATACCGTATGTCTAAGACATATATTTTACCTTTTTTTTTTTTTTTTTTTTTTTTTTTTTTTAAATTTTGGGGTTTAAGGTATCAGCCCAAAGGTTTATTTTGGACCTAATATACACGGTTTTCACGGTTGCATACATTTCCTTTCTTGCCATCTGAGCCTTTACATTCAGTATATCATAATGTGTAAACATAAATCTTCTATCTATTGAAACTAATTATATAAAATTCCTTCTAGTTTTTTCTCTCCCAAATTTTACAAATATACTCATACATTCGGCTGTCCATTATACATAGCTCGAATCTATAATAAAACAGTTAATCCTATATTTAAGGTAAGATGATAAAGCATAATCTCTTACATCCACGGAAAGAGTAATCAGATTAAATCTTTCATTCCCTTAAATAAAGTCATTAATTACCTATAATTATGTTTTATATGATTAAATAAAATAATTGAAATTTAAATTCAAAAAAACTCTTAAACATCACTGTTAGTTTTCCTCATTTTTAATGGCGTTTTTGAAAAAAAAAGTCGTCTTCGTCTTTTTTCAATTCTCGGAAAAAAAATATGATCATCCCCATATTGTTGCGTCATTTCGAAATTTGGGAGTTGGAAATCATTTATCAATTCTATAAAAGTGATGCAATTATTATTTCGGAAAGTATTAACTTTTTGAAATTGATTGCTACGATCGCGGTGGAATTGAATATTGACGAAGTTCGTAAAAAAATCGAAGTAAAATACACAACAATTTCACATGTATGAGGGCAACTAATACATTTAAAAAATAAACTGCAGTAATGTATAATGTCATACAACACATCTAAATTTTTCACTTTAAACATGTATCACCTATATATCTTTACAGAAGGAATAATGAAAATTTATACAAAAATAAGACTTTCTGACAATATAATACCACATAAAGCATAAAATGCATCTTATAAGGACTTTTAATATATAACATATTAAAATATATATGTTCAGGGTTATATTATACATTAGAATAAGTATAAGGGCAACTTATACATTTTAAAAATAAACTGCAGTAATGTATAATATCATATTACACATCTAAATTTTTCAATTTAAACATGTATGACTTATAAGCTTGACAGAAGGTATAATGAAAAATTATACAAGAATAAAACTTTTTAACTGTAAAATACAACATAAAACACAACTAATGTAATAAGAACTTCTAATGTATAACATATTGAAAATATATATCATTTGACTTATATTATACATTAGTCTTCCAAAATAACTAATGTATAATGCCTGATATATTATATCTTATACTTTCAATAAAAATTTCAAGAATGTATAATGTTACACCATACATATAAAATATTAACATTATACATTATTTATCTATAAACTTTTCAGAATGTATAATGTAACCTTATACAAAATTCATATATTATAATTGTATAATCCGACTAAATACAAAAACAGCCTCTTCTATATATACAAAAACTTACATTATACATAAGTGTGTTAAATAAAGCAATGTATAATGTATAAAATTTACATTTTTGGACGCGATGACAAGTAATTTTTTTCCATCGTAGTAAATCACTTATTCTTTTGAGTAGCCTTGGTGTACAAATTGTAGTTATCTTTGCAACCACAAAGTTAGCCTGTTTTAACAAAAAACAAACATAAAGTTTGACAAAATACTGAAACATATAAAATAGAATCTTTGAAACATAAGGTTAGATCCAAGAATATTGAAAGAATTTGATATTACAAAATAAAATATTTGAAAGAGTATTAAAAAAATTTAAAACGGAGCAAGACCATTCCCTTTCAGAAATAGAATAATATAAACAAACATTAAATAATCAAATAATTAGGATTTAGATTCTTACAGAAGATTGAGTAAGTGATTTCGTTGATTCAATCGTTTGAATAAACGTCGTTGTGCTCCGTTCACAAGATTTATTTTTCGTGGCATGTTCCACCCTGTTGTGCTCTGCTGCTGCTGATGATGACCCAATTGAGATTTTTTGAAGCTTCTGATAATCCGTTGCCATTTTTTTGCCTTTGTTTTCTCAAATAAGTCCATGATTTTCTGATTGGGTAAAGTTCAAAAAAAAAATCAAAAATTAATGAATGAAATCAATAAGTTCAATTAATGTTTGAAAACTTACAATAGTAAACTCTAAGTATGATTGCTTGATTTTAGGCTTGAAAAAAAGGATTGAATAATGAAGGATAAACTGATTTGTAATGGGAGAGAAAAAGAGGGAGGAAAAGACGGCCTTTTTTTGGATGTATAATATTAAGGAGAGAGAAATTACCAAATAAGGGAATTTTTGTAATTATTTTGAGATTTGTGTAAATACTTTACCAATTTGGGATTTAATGATGTAACTTTAACTTGTGTATATAGGTAATTTTTAGTGTCATAATAATATGATAAACCACTTTATTTATTGAGTTTGTCGTTGTGTTTTTAATTGTTTGACCAATCGATAAATTCTCTTAGAAGTTTTCATTATAATATTCAATTTCTGATAAATCAATCAAAAGTTTTGGTAGTCCTCATGAAACTTTGCTCCTCTAAGGATGCTTCATGTGACTATTTTTCTATCAGAAATAACCTCTCTGCTTCTTCGGAGGTAGTGGTATGGACTACGTATATTTTACTCTTCGCAGACCCCACTATGTGAAAATACACTAAGTTGTTGTTATTGTTGTATGAGTATCTATAATTGGTGTATCTTGACATTGTTTGGTTGGACAAAAAACTTAAGAAATAAAAGGAGTTTTTTGAATCTTGTGGTTTTAATTAAGGAAAAATAGGTCGGTGGACCCTTGTACTATGTCCGTTTTGTAATGTGGATACTCCTACTTACATGTTTGTCATCTGGATCCTTGAACCCATTAAAAAACAACATTTTAAACCCTATTTTAGTATGTGTAACACAACCGCCTCCACGTCAGCTTTCACATCATTTTTAAATAATTATATTAAATTTCACGTCATTTTCTAATGCCACATAATAAATTTAATATTAAATAGAGATAAAAATATAAAATATAAACTTATATATAAATATATATATATATATATACATATATATATATATATATATATATATATATATATTTATATTTTCACCATTTTTCCACCTCTCAAATTACTCTCTTTCTATTTGTTCTCTCTAACGCACAACTTCCATTATTCACCATTGACAAAAGCTGAGACTTTTGTTTTTTTCCTTCGATCTACTCTAAAAAAAAAGAATTTTTGAATTATAGAGAAAAAATTGCGGTTGGTGAGATTTTTTTCGGTGAAATTAAGGTTGATTATGTTGAGATCTGATCAGATATGCTGAATTTTGTATGTTTTTCAGTTTATTTGTGTGAAAATTGGTGTTTTATGAGAGGGTTTTTGAGTTTATATAGTAGAAAAAAAATTAATTTTGGATGAAAATTAGAGCTGAGTTTTGATTGAATTTGCTGAATTTTGTTTGTTTTTCACTGAATTTTGATATTTTGTGAGAGATTTTGAAGCTGATATAATTGTAAAAATTGAATTTTGAATAAAAATTGGGTCATCGTCGACGATGATGACAGCGGTGGTGATTGAGAATAAATGGATGAAGTTGATAATAAAGTGTATGTCCCTTGATTGAGATTGTATGTATGTGTATATCGTGAATGGAAATGGAGACCCGTCACTGTCTGTTTTATATTTTCTCTGTTATGGTGTGAAAAAAGGAGTGGGGGAACTGGTGGAGGCTGGGGGAATTGGTGAGGGGGTAGGGGGACACTACTGAAAGGTAGTGGGGAACTGGCTGGTTGTTTGGGTAGGTGGGGGGGGCTTTAATGGTTACTGCAATGGTGGCTTGGAGAAGGAGGGGGGTGGAGGGGGGGGGGGGGGGGCTTGAATGGTAGCTACAATGGCAAGGTTGCAGCAAGGGGGATTTAATGGCTGCTGCAATGGTGGCTGGTGTTTTTTTGTTTTTTTAATTATTTTAATGTAAAAATGACAAAAAATTGACTCTCACTCTCATTCATGTGCGTGCGCTCACACATTTCTTCCAACTCAGTCGATTTTGTGCCACGTAAGGTTGGTCAATGGTCAAATGATTTAAAATGTTACTTTTTAGTGGGTTCAAGGGTTAAGATGACAAACATGTAAGTAGGAGTATTCACATTATAAAACAAACATAGTGCAAGGATCCATCGAATTATTTTACCTTTAATTAAAGATATACTTTCTCCGTCTCATATTAGTTCTCTAATTTCTCCTTCACATGTCATTAAGAAATCATAAATGAGAAGGATAGTTCCACTAAATGACCCGTAAGAAATTCTTTTTAAACTTTATAAATTTGTGTATGCTTTTAAAAAAGAATGTAATCACAAGTGTTTTGTAAATTGACAAGTAATTTAGAACTAATACCAGACATATGGATAACTAATACCATACTATTTTTCATGGATAACTAATACCAGACATATGAAGTATGAAGTTTTAAATTTTGAAATCTTAAACTTATCATGTAGAATATCGAAATTAAAGACATACTAAATATAAAAACAGACTCTCGTTTTGAAACAGATAAAAAAAAAAAGTAACACACTTAAATTGGAATGAAGGAGTTACAAATATATATGGCCCATGAAATGATATTTGATTTAGGTTAAAAAGAGGGGATTACCAATTACCTTTAACACATTTGGAAACAAAAATTTTGCAAGCAATAGACATCTGCACAGTAAAAAGTTGCTTACATACACAAGCAAATATAAAAAATTAAATATGGAGAAATAATTATACTTGTTAGAAGAAGAAGTTCATACATTATCTCTGAAAATAAATACTACTAAAAAACAAAAGAAAACAAAGTGTTTGTATGCGCAACATCAACATGTCCAGAGTAACAGAAACCTTATCCCTATCTCATGCAGGGGGAGCGCTTATGTTCTGATAGATACTCAACTCAAGCAAACATTACATAACTGATTTTGGAGAAATCAAGCTTTCTGTATAAACGATTCCTTTCTCAATGGACTTACGAGGCCAAAATCCAAATTTTCCTTTGGATGTCTGAAATGTGAAGGTCCGAGGTTTTAAACCTTGATGTGGGATCCCCTCGTGAATATAACAGCACATCACCATCCGGAAACCTATATTTAGGTTTGGCTATAGCAAGATAATCGACTTGTATGGTAAACAATACGATCCAAGATTCCTTGACGTCATAGTCTTTCATCGCCCATAACTTGAACATGCCCATCGAATCATCTTTAGCAGTAATATGGAAGCACAGCATTCCATCCAATAATGAAAGACCACTATCAGGCAGGCCTTGATCAACCCCTACGAACATATCCTCTAGCAAAGGTACAACTCCAAACACCTCATTTGAAATATCAAATGAAACAACATAATACTTCCTTCTGAATAAATAACCAAGCCAATGAAATGCTGCATGGACATATACCATAGGATCAACAATTTTATTTGGGTAAGGATAAATCTCCAGTTTACATCCTGTGGTAGGGCAAATGACAGTTGGAAGGCAACTAATTTTTCTGCAAGAACCACTTTTTAGCGTGAGAATTTCAATCCATTGTTTTGGATAATTCGTAATGTTCAACTTAAGGATCTTATAGCCATCACTTGTAGCGTCATATCTCAATCCAAAAGAAGAATGCAGTTCGTTAAAGTCTGCATGGGGAAGTGGCGCGGATTCTCTTGTGGAGGAGTTCCATAATAAAAGTTGTGTATCAGCCATAAGAAGAACCAACCCATCGAAAGAAGCAAATATATAATAATAATCCACGTAGTAGGTTAAAGGGGAATCGAGTTGTTGTACATAAGTCGATAAAGATGAAGAATAGAACTTAAACTTTAACATACCACGGTATCGTTGGAGAATAAGAAGCTTTGAGTTAGGGCTACTACGATGCTTTATCTTAAAGTAAGGATCTGATATTAATGCGTCCCAATTTTTTGAAACACATTTGAACCGAAGAAGAGATCGTGTAACCTGTTGAGGATTTCCACAATTATTTCCTCGTGAGTGTGAATAATGTTAGGGCATGTGTGCTTCTCAATTTGATTTGATTGAGAAAATCCATTATTTTCAATTTGTATATGCTTTCTCTTTTCTACTTTGACAGACATTGGATGCTTAAGATGAACACAAGTAGACAAAATAAATAAAACCTAAACCCTAAAAATAATAGAACACATGGGGCCAAGCCAAGCAGTATAAGGTGAGATGTTTTGGTATGATTCTAATACCAAATTTAGTCTTAGAATATAACCTCTTATCCCATCTAATATGGGATTATATTATGCCAAATCTCACATGATATAATAAATTAGTCCATAATCCCAAAACAATTTAGACAGAAAATTGGTTGACATAGATCCAAATATGAGTGTCTTTAGATATTTCACTCCAAATAAGAATGTCTTTAAAGAATAATCTTCGTTACTTTTTAAGTATAGTACAAGTACCATTTTGCCTCTTTACACCTCAAATATATTTTTTAAACTTTCCATACTTATTTGTCTCTCAAATTTTAATTTTTATTATTTTCACTTTTTTTTTTTTCCTTTTTTTCTATTACTTTATTTTTATTTTTCCTCTCATTTTTATTTTCTCAATTTTTTAATTCTTCGCTTTTTTCTGAATCATTATTTTTTTCTTGCCTTTTTTTTTTCTCGCTATTTTTTTATTTCTTTTTTTTGTTTGATCTTTTTTTTCTTTTTTCATTTCTCTTTTTTCCCTCATTTTTCTCAAACTTTATTTTTATTTTTCCTCTCATTTTTATTTTTCTCAATTTTTTAAATTCTTCACTTTTTTCTTGATCTTTATTTTTTTTCTTTCCTTTTTTCTCAATTTTTTTATTTCTCTATTTTGTTTGATCGCTTTTTTCTTTTTTCTCAACTTCTATTATATTTTGCTAATAAATAAAAAATTGGATAATCCGCAAAGGTGTCTTCTTTTTTTCACATCAAAGCAAATTTAAGGGCATGAATTGTTGTTACGAAGTTCTTTGAAAATTCTTGAGATAAGTCATGTCTCTAAGGTGAGAGTTGTAGAATGTCATAAATAAAGAATTAAATGTGGTAGTGTCAACTCCTGCCCGGGGGCATAATTTATTATTTGAAAGTACTTGAACTAAGTCTTGTCTCTAAGGAAAAAGTTGTAGAACATTCCATAAATGAAGACATAACATGGTAGTGTCAACTCTTACCCATGGGGCATAATTTGTAGTTTGAAAGTCTTTGAGCTAAGTCTTTCCTCTAAGGCAAGAGTTGTAGAACATCTCATAAATGAAGACATAACGTGGTAGTTTCAACTCTTTCCCGTGGACCATAATTTGTTGTTTGAAAGTCCTTGAGCTAAGTCTTGCCTCTAAGGCAAGAGTTGTAGAACATCTCATAAATGAAAACATAACGTGGTAGTGTCAACTCTTGCCCGTGGGGCATATTTTGTAGTTTGAAAGTCCTTGAGCTGAGTCTTGCCTCTAAGGCAATAGTTGTAGAACATCTCATGAATAAAAACATAACGTGGTAGAGTCAACTCTTGCCCGTGGGGCATAATTTGTAGTTTGAAAGTCCTTGAGCTAATTAAGTCCTGCCTCTAAGGCAATAGTTGTAGAATATCTCATAAATGAAAATATAACGTAGTAAAGTCAACTCTTGCCCGTGGGGCATAATTTGTAATTTGAAAGTTTTTAAGCCAAGTCTTGCCTCTTAGGTAATAGTTGTAGAACATCTCATAAATAAAAATATAATGTGGTAGAGTTAATTCTTGCCCGTAGGGCATAATTTGTAGTTTGAAAGTCCTTGATTCAAGTTTTGCCTCTAAGACAAGAGTTGTAAAACATCTCATAAATGAAAACATAATGTGGTAGAGTCAACTATTGCCCGTGGGGCATAATTTGTTGTTTGAAAGTCCTTGAGCTAAGTCTTGCCTCTAAGGCAATAGTTGTGGAACATCTCATAAATGAAAATATAACGTGTAGAGTCAACTCTTGTCCGTGGGGCATAATTTATTGTTTGAAAATTCTTGATCTAAGTCTTGCCTCTAAGGCAATAGTTGTAGAATATTTCATAAATGAAAAACATAACGTGGTAAAATCAACTCTTGTCCATGGAGCATAATTTGTTGTTTGAAAGTCCCTAAGCTAAGTCTTGCCTCTAAGACAATAGTTGTAGAACATCTCATAAATCAAAATACAATGTGGTAGTGTCAACTCTTGTCCATGGAGCATAATTTGTTGTTTGAAAGTCCCTAAGCTAAGTCTTGCCTCAAAGGCAATAGTTGTAGAACATCTCATAAATGAAAACATAACGTGGTAGAGTCAACTCTTGCCCGTGGGGTATAATTTATTGTTTGAAAGTCCCTAAGCTAAGTCTTTCTTCTAAGGTAAGAGTTATAAAACATCTCATAAATTAAAATACAATGTGATAGTGTCAACTCTTGCCCATGAAACATAACTTGTTGTTTGAAAGTCATAAGTCTTGCCTCTACAATGTAGTAGTGTCAACTCTTGCCCATAAAACGTAGCTTATTGTTTGAAAGTCGTAAGTCTTGCCTTTATAATGTGATAGTGTCAACTCTTATTCATGAGATGTAACTTAAATAGAAGAAATCGAAGAGAAGAACAAAAATAATAAAAATTGCGGAAAAGAAAGAAAATGAAGAAAAATATTAAAAAAATAAAAATCAAAGAAAATGTAGAAGTTGAGAGAGAATAGGAAAAAAAATAAAGGTTGATAAAAAAAGAAAGATTAAATAAAAATAAAGGTCGAGAAAAAATTAAAAAGAAAAAAATCAAAGATTTTTTTTTTTTTTTATAGAAGTAGTTGAAAGGTGTAAAGAAAAAAAAGTAAGGATTGAGAAAAACTAAAAAGAACAAAAAAAAAAGAGAAAAGAAAAAAGAAAAAATAAAAAATAAAAAGAAAAAAGAAAAAAGAAAAAAAAGAAGTTGAGAGGAAAAAAGGAAAAAAGTAAGGGTTGAAAAATTAAAAATAAAAAGAGAAAAGAAAAAATAATAATCAAAGTAAAATTAAAAAGAGAAAAAAATAAAAATTGAAAGATATATAAATATGGACTTGTTATCTATTATGAGGATCATTTATGTAATTTACTCCATTGATCAGGGACAATTTTATCCAAAAAAATATTAATTAATACGTAAAGGCTAATTTTAGGAAGCTTTTTCATTTATGGCTAAAAGAGATTCATCCTAATTTAGGATATGTACCAAACGACCGCAGATGAAGTGAAGGAAAAAGAACGGTGGTCTGAGGTTTTGGGCCGAGAAGGAATAATGGATCTGGATTGGGCTGTTCGTTTGGTTTCAAAGAGAAATTTGGGCCAGACAATGTTAGTGGAATTGGGCTGGATAATACTACGCTTTGAAATTGGAGAAATATAACGAAAAATAATATAAACATGCATCTTAACTTACCAAATTTTCATCCTTACAAAGTAATTACAAAAATCTAACTAATTATGTATCTTTGTTGGATATATCAGGAGCTAATATGTATTTCGGCAAATTCAAAATCGAAAAAAACTATCGGGAGCTAATTTTGTATATCGGTAAATTCAAAATCGAAAAAAATCTATCGGGAGCTAATTATGTATCTTTACAAAGAAAAAATGTATCTTTGTTGGATGTATTATGTGTCTTGAAAAGTTTAAAATCGTAAAAATATATCGAAAGCTAATTATGTATCTTCGTTGGATGTATGTAGAGCTAATTATGTTTTGAGATAGAGCCAAACTCGAGATTTTCTGTAATTGAGCAAAATATTAAAATTTTCTGTAATTAATCTCCAAACTGTCAGGATTTATGTTATTTTTACACAAAAATAACGGAAAACGACATGAGCAGACCACTCAAATATTTATTTTTTGTGTCAGAAATTTAACTCAATGAACATTTATTAATGTATATTGTCCGTTATATTTCTCCAAAATTCGTTTTCTAATACTAAGGAACTTGGTCGCGCGAATCATTGAAATAATTGTGAAACCATAACATTATCACTTCTTTAATGATAACTAGTATTAAGGGTGTCAAGTGGGTCGGGCCGGGTCAACCCGAAATCGGCCCGTGAATGTTAGCCGGGTTGTGGGCCGGTTTGGATCCGGGCTTGGTTGATCGGTCCGATTCCAGGCCCCACAGTAATTTTTTTAAAAATAATCCTGAACCGACCCACTTAACCCAACCCGGTCCAACCCACCTAAACCCGATCAAAATCGGTTAAAAATTCGGTCAAAACCGGTCAAAAACAAAAAAAAAATTCTTTCCCCAATATACACTATATATACCAAGGTCTATACATTTTAAATACGTTAAACAATATATATACACTATATATATAGTATATACTACATTAGAATTTAAAAAATATATACACATATACATAATTACACATGTAATCGTGTATACGAATATATGTTAGTTAAATATATATATTACTCTGAATAAAACATATACTAAAGATATATACTACATATAATGATATATATAATAATTTATAAAACATACACACATGTATACGTTAAATATATTCATCTATAGAAGATATATACACATATATACGTACTATTCAATATATACGTTCTACTTTAAATAAAATATACTACAATATATACACACACTATATATATAGTTATATACTAATTTATAAAACATATACACATGTATACGTTAAATATATACGTCTATAGAAGATATATGCACACATATATGTATCATTCAATATATATGTACTACTTTAAATAAAATATACTACAATATACACACATACTATATATTTAGTTATACACTAATTTATAAAACATATACACATGTATACGTCTATAGAAGATATATACACATATATACGTACCATTCAATATATACGTACTACTTTAAATAAAATATACTACAATATATATACTACAATATCAAAAACTGATTTTTTCTTTTTTTTTTTTAAAAACCAAACAGGCCGGTTCCGGGCCGATTAACCGGCGGGCTTTGACTAAGCCGGGTTAACCGGGCCCAAAACCAAAACTAACCTGACCCGGTACCCGGTACCCTACAGCCCGTGGGCTGACCAAGCCGGGTCAAACCGGACCGATTTTCCTAAGTGGGTCGGGTAGGGCCGGGTTGGGTCAACCCAACCCGTTGGACACCCTTAACTATTATTAGTATCAGCACGATGTGCGGACAATATTTAAATAAAAATAATTATTAAACAGAGACAGATTAAAATAATAATTTAGATCTACAAATTCATCAAATGAGTAAAAGCATTATAAAAATATTTCAATGATAAAAAAATAATTTAGATTTACAAATTTTTGAAACGAGCAAAAGCATAAAAAAATATATTTTATTGACCAATAGGTAAACCAACATAGACTAATGAAATGTAAGTCATCATCTCCTATCAATTATAGTTTCTTGAATAGTTCATAGCAAATAATTCATAATGAATCATTTCAAAGTGATAAAAAAGAAGATAAAACCAATTTGAATTTGTTGAAAATATTTACTTATATATGAATATTGAAAGGAGACTAAGTATGAAAAAAAAATTCTCGTTCTAGTTATATATGATCTATATCTATATCTATATCTATATCTATATCTATAATCTATCTATAATCTATATCTATAATCTATAATCTATAATCTATATCTATAATATATTAAAAGTGTTAAGCCCCTTAGAAAACTGATTTAAATTTTTTGTCCTTTATTAAAAATCTTCACAATAGATAAAATCGTCATTTCATTTATATTTTCTTTAAGGATTTTCTTATTCTCATTAAATAAAGAAAAGTAAAGGTCAATTAGAAAAATAAAAACATAAAACTGAAAAAAGTCTAGAAAAGCAAAAAGTAAAAACATGGGGAAAAAAAAGCCTAAATCCTAATTCTAATCCTAAAGTCACTTAAGGAAAACATTAAATAAATTTAATATTTTTGACAAATAAAAACATAAAAACATGGGGTAAAAAAAAGCAAAAACTTATGAAAAGGGATAAAGGAGTCCTAAATTTTAATAAACTTGAAAGAGGACCCAAAAAAAAAAAATAGAATCACTAAACAGGTTTGAAACAAAGCTTGAGGAAAAGAGTCTAATTTATAGGAAAAATTAAATATCTATTTTTAATATTAGAAAAATAATTGATTTTCATTTTAGGTGCAAAATCTTTTTAAATAATAAATTAGGGTAGAAGATTAGTAGGCAGTTATATTTTGACAAGTTTAGGTTTAGTGGGAGTCTGGCGGGGTTTGAAAGCATTGTGTCTGTCGTAATTTTAGCTTTATACATGTATTTTCTTACCGATGTCTATTATCCTCTATTATATATCGTGTTTTAGTTACCACATTATTTCTTGCATTATTTCACTAATGTTATCCACTGTTTTTCTTAATAATTGATATGTTTTCTTCATTGTCATATTTTCTGTAATATTTTCTTAATACGGGGTACTAACATTGATATCTTCATTGCAGTAATTTCTTGAAGCAGAGCAAAGAAATGCTTTATTGTTAGGAATTCTCAAAAATCCTCCACCACATTGCTGCCTATATTTTTCAGAACAATAGATTCTTCGGTTTCATTTGCCAACTTAAAACATATGTAAGTATCTTTTAACTTCTAATCCATATCTAATAATGCTATACCGGTGTAAATTATGAATATCTATTAAGAATGATCTCTCTATCCTATAGAGGGAGTGATAAAGTGTGTATTCTATCCTTCAAAGACTCCATATATAATAGTATATTAAAAATTATCTTGAGATTGAAGTCATAATTGTTAAATCCTAATTTTATAAGTTAGGTGAGGATCTATTCGAAACAGTCTCTCTATCCCACAAAGATAATTATAAGGTATACATACATCAATAATTTCACTTATGAAGAGATGTATTATAACATCTATCACGTTATTTTTATCGTTTAAATGAATCTTGTATTTATTTTAATGCCAATTGCTACATGAGTTCATATAATTTGTTATTTCGTACGATATTTATTCATTTTTTTGGTCAAACCAACATATTCTTATTAAACAAAATCCATTATATCTAATGTAGGCTATGCTTGCTACATTACACCTTAAATAACAGAACAGAAAAGGAAAAACTCTGCATCCCTAATCTATTCCCCCACCATCTCTACAATTTTCTCAACCCAATTACTATTTTTTCTATCATATCTTCTGTATATCTTATCAACTAATTTCATCTTACATTCAAACTTTATCTTCCTTCATGTGATTGTGGGATGTGGTACTTTGTAGTTCCATACTACTTCATTCCTTGCAGACCAAATGTGGTAGATTAATGCTGCTGTTATTGCCCAAACCAACGCTCGACTCATTTTACCTGGAACCTTTCTGGCAATTCTAGTCCACCAGCCTTGTAATGTCCAGTTCTATATCCTGATCTGTAGCCAGTGACATGTTTCTGCCACACAAGCTTGTGAGAAAGCACAATGAAATAATTATATCTATTTATTCACATAATTTAAATAGATATAACATTTCAATTAACATCTATTTGTATTTTTTAATAAGATTATTTTTCGTATATAATTTTATTAATTAACGTGAGATACACGTACAAAACACGTAAACTAAATTAGTTTTTATATAGTGGTAAGGTACTGCCAAAGATCTCATATGCTTGCTTATTAACTTTGGGCCTCTGGTCAGCCTCAAGCTTGGAATGCCATGTGCAAAAACATAACAAAGGTGGACCACTATATTTTGAATTTAAGTTGAATATTCTACATTATCAGATAAATTTGACTTGTTATTACAGGTTAATTAATTAATTTTTTTTAATTTTTATGTAAAAAATTGGGTAACCTACAATAGTAGGTCAAATTAACTGATAGTGTAGAATTTTTTATGCTCTGAAGGTGCACAGAACTTAAACTCTTATATTTTATGAAAGATTAGACGAGGAGACATTGTAGTTATATTCATTATTATATATTTTTCATTATATTTCTTCAATTTCATTGCGTAGCCCAAATTTCTCTTTTGTAAACCAAATGAACAACCCAAATCCAGATCCATTATTCCTTCAAGGCCCAAAACCTCAGCCAACCACTCTTTGCCTTTCACTGCCTACGCGGTCGTTTGGTACGTACCCTAAATTATCTCGGAATTATAATACAGAAATTATAATTTCTGGAATAATTTATTATACCATATGAGAGTTAATAGAAAATAATTCCATATTAAATTGAGACACGACGTTATATTTCAAGACTAAATTTGATATTAGAATTATGCTAGTACAAATTTATACATCAACCAAACATGCTACCAGTTTAGTATCAAACTTAAACTGGAATCTCCCATCTTATACTGGTACCAAACGACCCTCATGTGTTCTATTAATTTATTTATAGGGTATGTTAGAGTTTAAGTTCTATTCTTCTTCTTTATCGAATTATGAGGATGTACAACAACTCCATTCCCCTTTAACCTACTACATGAATCATTATGAATTATTTGCTTCTTTCGATGGGTTGATTCTTCTTCTGGCTGATACGTTGCTGATAGTTTTTTCTTTATAGGATCTGTAAACTTCAGATGAAATTTTTCTTAATTTTTGTTGCCGTGCTTTCACATATCTCGATTTTTGTTATGGGCTCTAATTCAAACGTCGAACAACAAGTGAACAAAAATTTATAGTCAAATTATACATATATCAATAAATTGAAATGTAGGGACAACGATGTGGAAATTTGAGGCAAACATTGTGTCCTTAATAACAAAGTTTAGAATAAGAGTAACTTACATAAATCTAAGATAGTTTAAGTAATATTACATAAATTCCCATTTATTTTGTTAATTACATCTTATTTCGGAATTTTAAAATGGTGATAGTGATACATATTAAAAAGTGATACATATGAAACAAATCAGGTAATTATTTTAGGAAGCAACGGATTTTCGCTAATTTTAACAACGTAAATCTCGCCTAAACTATTACAAGCATTAAAAACGCAATTCCATTTGACAACAGTTCAACATTGAAGCAAACCACATTAGAAGCTGAAAGTTTTTCAAATTTGGAACAAAAAAATCAATATTCAATATATATTTTTTTCTGAATTTCTTCAATAGATCTCGTCACTGTGTTGTTGCGTCATTCTGAGAAATGAGTTTCTGGAATAAGGTACGATAGCTATCGGATCGACGGTATTGTAATTCATGAAAAAATGTCATACCGCTATTTAATGGACGCAATATCAATTCAATTGAAAATTGACTTATCTATGAAAAGAATTCATGCCAAATACGTTGTTCAAGGCAATTCATCAGCGTTAGACATTCATAATGATATGGCTGTGAAACTTTTTCTTCAGATTTTAAAAGCTGAAACTATATTGGGGAAGTATCCACTGTGTATTACAACGAGTGATATTGTAATTGACAGTGATGATGTTGACGCAGATGATATGACGATTGAGTGTTATGATTTTGTTGAGCCGTCTGAACTTGCAGTTGTTGTAGTTGGTAACGTTGAATCTCAGTCAGTTGTTAATGTAGGTGGTGAAGAACTGATAAGTGATCGCTATAATAGTGTTGTAAAGGTGAACCAAAAGTATAAAAACAAAGCTACACTTGTCTCGATAATGCGTAATATGCAATCAAGCACATGTTCAATTTCAGAGCTGAGAGATCTGACAAGTAGAGGTTTGGTTTTAATTTTTAATGAATTTTTTATTTAATTCGCAATTTGATACATCTGGAAACTGTAGTGATACATTTGTATATTAGTTAATTGTTGATTTATATAGTAGATTATTAATATAACTGATTTTTTATGTTGGTGATTAATGTAACTGGTGTTGCAAATAACAAATGATTCATATAACTGGGGATTCATATAAGTGTTGATTCATATAATAGATTATTCATATAACTGTTTTTTTATGTTGGTGATTAATGTAACTGGTGTTGCAAATAACAAGTGATTCATATAACTAGTGATTCATCTAAGAGATACAAATAACTAATTATTATTGTAAGTGGATATTTTATATATGGTGATTTATATTGGTGATTAATATGACTAGTTATTTATGTAATTTGATATTCATATATAAATGTTGATTCATATAAACAGATTGGAAAAATAGGTTATTCATATATCTGGTGATTCATATAATAAAAACGAATAACAAATTAAGTTCATATTTGTGATACATATTAACTGTTTATTCATTGGTTAATTGGCTCATTTTTTGATTGAAGTAGTGATTCATATGATATATGGTGCTTCATATATAAACAGATTAACGTAACTTTATTTTTTTTTTATATATTTTTTTGACTTATATTTCAGTTATGTCTTGCTGCGCAAATCGCTGGAATGTAGTTGGTATTCAAGGCGTCCTGTAAGCATGGTACTGATACATTTATAGTACGTACCTTTAACGATGAACACACTTGTTCAATAATGGATAGAGTGTTTGAGCAGCAGCATGCAACCATTGCCTTTGTAGCTGGAATAATAGCTCCAAAGTTGATGAACTACAAAAGAATAATCACCCCAAGCGACATTATTGAAGATATAAAAAGGGAACTTGGTTAGGACATAGATTACATGAAGGCATGGCGTGCTAAAGAACGTGCTTTAAAGATATTGAAAGGGTGACCAGCTGGCGGATATAAGAAAATGCCTAACTACGTATTCATGTTGAATTCTGTTTATCCCTATTCACATATAAGGATGCATAAGTCTCCGGATAATTAGTTCATGTATCTATTCGTAGCACTACAACCTTTTATTAGGGGATTTGGGTATTGAAGGACTGTTGTGGCAGTACACGGTAGTCACATGATAGGATCATATCAGGGAACATTCGTTTCAGCTAGTACACTTGATGGAGCAGGTATTGCACGTAGTGATTTATATTTTTCTTACAAATGATGGTAATTGTTATATAACTTAGACATAATCATTGTTTGATATTATGTATCAGGACATATATTGCCGCTTTCTTATGGGATTGTAGATTCTGAGAATGATTCATCCTGGACGTGGTTTTTCCAGCAATTCAAGTGTGCTATCGGTGAGCGCGATAATATGTGCGTTGTATTTGATCGACATAAAATCATAATCAAGGCGGTTAGTGTGGTCTATCCATGTATACCACATTTTGCATATATTTGACATCTTTGAAATAATGTCTGCACGGATTATAGAAAGAGTAAGGACAAGCTGACCGACGAGTTTCTTGCCATGGCTAAAGCATACAAGTTGGATAATTTTGATGAACTTATGTATAAAGTGGAAAAGATTGACAATAGAGTTAAGTTATATTTGAAAAATGTTAGATTTGAAAATTGGTCACGAGTTCATGCTCCAATAAATAAGGGGAGGATGATGGCTTCCAACATTGCAGAATGTATCAAATCTCGTCTTGTTGAGGCTCGTGAACTGTCAATTTTAGATTTTCTTGAACGGGTCAGAATTTTATTTGATGCGTGGAATCACAAAAATAGAGACCGATCTAGCTTTCTTTCTAAAAAGTCATTGGGAGGTTGGTTTCAACAAATTCTTCAATTGAACGAGGCAAAGTCATTGCGTATGATGGTAAGTTAAAGTAACAATCAGTATACTTTAACTAAGTTGATTTGCAGACTTTTTTTAATATTCTTATTACAGATGTATCAAAGTGATACATGTGGAATTTTGATACATCTGTTAAAATAAGCCTCTAGTTGAATTTTTGTTCTTTATATTTAATTAATGTGGGTATTTTATGGTTCATATATTATGTTGACTTACATAAAACTTTATGGAATAATATTTTCAGATTAGGGAGTCAACTAACTACATATACGGTGTGTATGAAGAAGGAAGAAAATACATTATTCGGTTGGATAATAGAACTTGCAACTGTGGTAGATTTCAGCTTGATGAGATATCATGCGTGCACGCTATTGCTGTTTTGAAAAGCAAACATGTAAACGAAATGAAGCCATACTACTCAGATTACTACAAGAAGGAGGCACTAGTGAAGACTTATGAAATGCCGCTTTGTCCAATGCCCGATAAACGAGACTGTCATGTACCACCGGAGGTGTTAGAAGATGTGTTTTTTTCTCCAAAATATAAACACCCACCAGGAAGACCCAAGAAAAGTAGAAAAAAGAAAAGTAGTGAAAAGTTTTCATCAACATCAAATCGTTGTGGCAAGTGTGGGTATGAAGGACACAATAGACGTATTTGCAACTACTTTCCAAAAGAGATGTGACATTTTCTCTTTAAAGTTTAATCAGACATGTTTACTTAGTTCAAAGTTTTGAATTCAATAATTTGAGTTAATTACTCAAAAATTCGTTGCTTGATATATTCTGTTTACAATTGAAATAGATACGTGTTTTTAAGATCATTGTTTATAATTCATTAGTACTATTATCTTGTGCAGATATGTTAGAGTTCATGAGGAATGCTAGTGATACATTTCCTAAAAGAAATTATAAAGTGATACATATTACTATTTAATTTCAACAAGTTAATTGGTGATACATATTAATCATATTGTTTTCAATTAATACATATTAAAAAACTTAATATTGTTATGTGATTCATATAAACCATTCGTGTAAAATTAGTTGATTCATATTAGAAATTAAGATTAACATGTTAATTGGTGATCCATTTTCAACATATTGGTTATAGTTTATTCAGATCTAATAATTTTTAACTGGTGATTCATTTTAACCATTTGAAAAATGGTGATTCATATAATTAGTGAATTATTTAACTGGTTATTCATGAAACTGGAGATTCATATGATTACAGAATATAAATGGCAATAATAGAACGCAACTTAACATATTAAGTTGCAGTTGGTGATTCATATAAAAACTGATTAGTAATATAAATAGTGATTCATATGGTATTTAGTGATACATATTAAAAAAATTAATATTGTTATGTGATTCATATAAACCATTCGTGTAAAATTAGTTGATCCATATTAGAAATTAAAATTAACATGTTAATTGGTGATCCATTTTCAACATATTGGTTACAGTTTTTTCAGGTTTAATCATTTTTAACTGGTGATTCATTTTAACAATTTGAAAAATGATGATTCATATAATTAGTGATTTATTTAACTGGTTATTCATGAAAGTGGAGATTCATATGATTACATAATATAAATGGTGATATTAGAATATAACTTAACATACTAAGTTGTATTTTGTGATTCATGTAAAAACTGGTTAGTAATATAAATGGTGATTCATATGGTTAATAAAATAATGATGCTACATATCAATAGATAAAATTGAAAATTTGTGATAGATTATGTAAGTTAAACTGCCCACAAAAATACTAATACCAGATCTGCTTCTAAGATAAAATGTCATGACATTTTTTACAAAAAACACATTGTCATGATATATCCAGAAATCCCCAAACATAAAAAAACCGAAAAATCAGAATTCCACAAACATAAGAAACAAATATCCTTTTGTCACACAATAAATGATAGACAATTGTGGTTCAACATCAATCATCTCGGTATCCTCAGATTGAATGAAGGTGGGTTTTAGCCTAGGCGGATCCTGGTTATCACTAACATATCCAGTGCATGCCTTGTTCACACTATAGTCCCATAACAAGGATGCGTATCTTGTACGATGCTTTTTCAGATCAAACTCTAAAGATGGTATTAGATTTCGTTCACTTAAAAATTCAGCATATGCTGTAACAAACAAGCCACAATCCCTGAAAAATAGAAAAGTAGGTATTTTATGTGTTACCGTGAGCTCTTACTTAAAATAATATATTTAAAAGAATAAATGATACTTACAACGTGCCGCTTGATTGTTGCACAATTCCATCAACAATGTGAACATCGAATGCATGCTGGTCCGTCTTTTCCTTGTATGCATCTAGAAGTGATTAGTTTGTGCGATCTTTTTTTTCAAAAAAATCAGATATTGTCAAAAAAGTTGATAACATTTTAGCAAGCTCCTTTATCTTATCAGCATGACCTCTATGACCTTTTATCGAGTCGCACACACGAATGCATTTTTCTTGAGTACTATGACTGCCAACACCCAGTGAAACGACCCTTTACAATTTATTGACACATACACCTCGTCAATCAAATGCCATGGAATACCAATTGAAATGCATAGTCCTTGCATAATCTCACAAATTGATCTCTCCACTGAAGTCACTTTCATTGAGCGAACATTTTCGTCATGCGAGCTAAGATCAATCTCAGAATGACTTTAGTGATAATGAGTATATGTATCAAGGATGTAGTTCATGAAAACGCAAATCACAGTGGTTTATCTATATTCACTGGTTGTATTCAATTTTGCTTTTTTTCTAAGATAGTAGAATACCATATCGATATGCTGTAATAAAAAATTAAGATGTGTAAGAACAGGTGATTCATATAAGGCATACACAAGACTTGAAATATTAATTACTATGAAGAAAGATATAGTAATCACAACTTCACATGAAATGTAGAGACAAGATAAATCCACAACAAATTTATCGAGTTGCACATCGCTCATAACAGGATGCACATAGAAATTAAATCTTGCTCATAAAAAAAAGCAGCAGAATGTAGTTCAAAAATTTTAAGCATTGGATATGAAGATCAAATATTGTACAAGAATAACCAAAATAATCATCACGGCCAAAGGAATAAAGAATGACAATGTTAACTGATGAAACCTATATTTCAACCAGACTAGTCGGGATTCGCTAGTACAAATCATCAACATTCAATTACTTCAATCATCAACAAATAATAATAATCAGTTGTTCTAATGATGACACTAATCCATGCTTCCTTATTAAATTTTCAAGTTAAATTCAAGTTAGACAACATATGTATCACAGTGATACATATGAAACCCATATGTATCACTATGATACATGTGCTACCAGAAAAGCTATATTCATACTGCAAACATTAAATTTTTTGGGTCATGTTGTAAAATCAGCTTGTGCTTTGATAATAAAAATTAATAAAAAGGTTAATTGCTATATATATTTCTTTGAGGTATGAGGCATACCTCATCATTCCAACAATTACTTGATTGTACCATGTAATAAAACTAACTTTTTTTTATTGGGTGTGCAACTACAAAATCAAGACTTGATTTTAGATCGGTGTATTTAGCCGTGTAGTGCTCATCCTTTCCTTTCCTGAAATCAAATTATAATTCCTATAAGCGTTGAAAGTAGTACATATATATGATATTTTGAAAGATGATTCATCAATCTTACTTAGAGCATGTGATTTGTACAGTCCAGCTGACATCCAAACAGAGAACTTAGAGAATAGATCTTCAGCATATGGTCCATTAATGTTGTGACCTTCAAACGGATATTTCAACTTTTTGTGCGACTGGATGACTTCTTTATCTTTTGACCCAGAATCAAACACACTAATAAATGGTGACTGATATACTTTTGATGGTTGCCTATTTCTCTTGGAAGGAATCTTTCTGACATATTTCAGATTAGTCTTGCAAACAGGGACCTAAGAAATAGCTGCAATAGCGTTGTCGCTAATATAAAACTGACTTTCAATATTGCCTTGCCGATCACATGTGTCAATACCTGCATCAATATAAGTGATCCCTGTTGGATAGGCAGCACACGATGGTGGTATGTACAAGGTAATAACTTTAGACAAATCTTCATCTATATTATGAAGGTTTTCTTCAGATTCCTGTGTAACGTATGTAAAAAGAGAACTTAGTGTTATGCTAAAGTTTAGAATTTAAGTGCCTAAATTATCTATATGTATCATAATGATACATATGGATCATTAAGTATCATTGTGATATATCTGAAAAACTTACATAACAGATAACCAACTTTTGGTACTTTAAACTTTAATCATCTATAAATAAGATTAAAATATTATTACTGAAAAATTATTATGACTCCAAAAAACTTAAAATAAGGTTGTGACCATTATAATGATCGACTTGAAATTACAAAATAATATTCGTTATTAGTAAATCGATATTACCTTTACGCGTTCTTTCCTTATGGCTTCATCTACTTCAACATCTGTACTATGCCTATCATCTTCTTGCAGCTTGTCTGTGTGTGAACTCTCAACTTCCTGTTTGATTTATTTCAAATTTAATTTTGTATTATGATCTAATTTATGGTATGAATTGAATTAATTAATTACGTGTATGAAAAATGAAACACTTTGATACAAATATATCAAAGTGATACATTCTGAAAACTTAAGGAACACATATTCAAAAAATTAATATTGTCATATGATTTATATTAACCGTTGGAGAAAAATTATTTGATTCATATTAGTAATTAAACTTAACATGTTAATATGAATCAATTGAACACATAACAAATGTTTCTTACTGAAATTTTGTTTAAATTATCTATATGTATCAAAGTGATACATATGATATTAGATGTATCACACTGATACATATGAATAACTTAATAAATATATACACACCATTATATTAACAGTTTTAGCAATTCAAAAAATAACATCTAAACTATTAGAGGGTAATATTTTGAGAAAGTTTTAACAAAATGATAATATAATTAAGTCAATTTAATTACCTTCAAGGATTCCTCAGCTTATCCTTCATTGCCACCCAATTTAGATGATTGACCAACATTATCTACAACATTATCACTTTTAGCATCCGTTTTATGCTCATTAAGAGATTGAGGAGGATCCTCTTCTATATACGGGTTGCCTTTTTCACCTTTATGCACTGGATAATGAGCAGCCTGCAAGATAACAAATTAGAATAATACAGTAACATAGTGATATTAATGATAAACTATGAATACCTTGACATATAAAGAAAAACCTTCTTTCACAACTCCTAAAATTCCTGTATAATGGTCGACCATCAACTTTTGAAGATCATTGAATTTCATGTCAACCTACATTGTGAATAACATTTTGGATTTCATGTTAACCTATAATATGTTTTAACATTAACAAAACAAAAACAATAAAATGTTATACTTACATAAGTCCTAATATAAGACTTTATCTCGTTCAAATCAAACTTGGATAGTGATAGATTTTCCTCTGCAGCAGCAGATTCTTTATCGGCATCCCTCATCTCAACAGTAGGTACAACTTTGTCTTTATCCAAGGACACTCGAGGCTCTGAACAATCTATTGATGAACCTGCCAAATGTTTATCTTTGGACAACTTCTCCGACTGTTTTTTTGACTTTGCTACTCGTGAGGTAACCTTTTCTGATTCCTCAACTATTTTTTATTTCTTCGCTGGAGGATGTGAAGATTGACCAGCATCAAGCTTCATCTTTTTTAGAAGGTCTTCACTAGGAGGTGTACTAAAATCATCAAATTTATCTCCAAATTCAGTCAGAGCAGTCCTTTCAGATTATTGTTGTACAGCTACTGCCTGTGCTACATTTGAATCATCATCTGTTGGACCAAACATCAAAGGGTTGGCCAAATCAAGATGGTTCAATTTTTGTGGTGACGGGGTTAGATTCCTGTATACAAGCTGCAAAAAAAAGTAACACAAAAAACCAAAAATTAAAAGTACCTTAAAAATTAAAAATAGACATACAAAAGTATCACGGTGAAATAAACACTACCTTACTAAACATATCATCCATTAGATCCTCATATCTAGGCTTGAGTTTTACCACTTTCCAATTCACCATCATTGGAATTAAATTGTGAACATGAACGGCAAGTGATTCATCAACTTTGTCACAACATTCGTACCACCAAATCTGAAACGCGTATGGCAGGCCACTCAGATGGTAAAACTTTTGGACCTCATTCATCGACCGGCTTATAGAAGCCATCAATTTCTCAAAAGCCACTTTTCTCCATGGAAAATGACTATAACTTCCATCATCCACTATGTGAAAGTCTCGGATAGGGATATTAGTTTTATCTAAGTGAGAGAACACAAATGTGTGTATAAAGTACAATATCGCAATTTTTACCGCATCTTTCATATTGTTTTCCTAGTTTTTAGTCCAAAAAAGATTGACCAACTAACCGTTTTTTACATATTCTGTCGAATTTGGAAAATATTATTTTTGTAGTCGACATGGTTGAAGGTCTGAATAATTAAAATCATCAACGCTGCCTATCCATTTCAACCCGGTAACGACAGCAAACTTGTACAGTGAAAATCGATACCCTTAGTTGATCTTGACATGGGTGTTGGACCTCTAAGGTCATCAAGCACTGTGCTATCGACCCTTGAAAGTTACAATTAGGTAGGTACAGAAATGACCCTAAAACAAGTGCTTCTAAAAATTTTAATTCCTCTATTATTCAGAACGTCTTTAAGCCTATCTACCACATTTATGTTGTGTACACTACCAATCGTTATATTGTGGGAAGGTCTTTTTTTCACAATTAAACTAACATTCTGCCAACAACACAAATCAGAAGATAATTCATAAGTCAAATGAATCACATATTTATAAATTACAACAACAAAAAAATGAGTACATAAAGTGCTATCACATATGTATAAACAAAAAAAATGATCTACAGAGAATAAAAGTAACAAGCATCACCATAACACAATATATGTATCACCAATTAAAATATCATTTTAGTGTAACACCCACATGAATCACCTATATGAATCACCAAAAAATATGAATCACCAATTAATCTGTTAATTTGTAATTATATGAATCAACCATATGAATCACCTATTAAAAGAACCAGTTAAATGAATCACCAGCACCATATATGATACGAGTACGATCGTGATTGTGGATTAATACGTAAATAACTCGTGCTCGGGTGACTGACCAACTAATGGAACAAGCTTTAGAGTGTTGGCTCATTAAGGGCATTTTAGTCATTTTGTAATAAGTTGTAACCTAGGCTATAAATTGAACATATTAGGTCATTTTCTCATAACTTAGATGATATTTTGAGAGCTCTTTGAGAGTGTTCATACAAGTGTGGATATCACTTGTGACAAGTGTGGAATCACTTGTGTTGGTTGCTTGTTTTGAAACGTTGGTTGCTTAGGGATTTCGTTCCCTTGAGATGACCATAAGAACTTGATGTTATTTGTATGAATTCTAGGGTCTTAGTGTTCAATATACACTTTGGTTCATAGTGTTTGTGCATTGTGTGTCAAGTTATCTATCATTCTATCTTATTATTGTTGTTATGTTCATTCTTGGTTTTGGGTGTCCAAATCCGAGACCTTGTTGTATCATTTTTGTTCTTGTTATTGTGTTGTAATATTAGTTTGTGGCTTGCTGATTATAGGTGTTGAACACCTTAGAATCTTGTTGTTATCGTGCTTGAATTGTTATTGTGTAGTGAATTCGAGAGGGGTCACCAAAAGGGGTCCTCGGTTCTTCAAATCATGGACTGTTTTGGTGTGTGTTAGTGTCTTTCTTATCGATCTTGTATCATTTGGTATCAAAGCATGACTTTATTTTGTTTTCACAAGATCAATCTTGGGCTAGCTAGCTTAAAAATACAAAAAAAAAGTGTAGAAGTTGTTCTTGTTCTTGTTCTTGGCTGAGACATGTTTCTTTGTGGTTAGATTTTGTAGTCTTTTGTTTGTTTAGATTGTTTCCAGTGTTGGTTTCTTTCTCACCAACACTAAAGTGTCTAAATCTAAAGGTTTGAGCTTATGTTATTGACCTTGTTGATGTAAATTGGAAGTTGGTGGTGTGTTGATATTGTTGATCTTGGCCATGTATTGCAATTGTTGTGGACTTGGAGGTGAATGTTGGTGGTGTTCTTGAGAAATTGTTGTTGAGATCTTGTTGTTCTTCACATCTTGACATTTCTTAATCAATATAAAGTATAACATATATCCAAAAAAGGTGTAAGATAAAGTTGAAAAGTTATTGGTGAAGAGACTTGAACACATTACTTCAAAAACTTGTCAACAACTTTTCCATATTTCAAGGACCTTGTTTTGTGGGAATAGTAAAGTCAAGTCTCACTTTTTGAGTTGGAATTTGAAAAAGTTTCTAAGACTTGAATTTTTTCACCAAAATACAAACTCATCCATTCCAAATTGTATCAAGACAAAAGCTTCAAATAGGTGATTAAAAAACAATTGTGTGAGACCGCGACCAATTACGTGGCTGCCATGTCATCACGTTTTACTGTTCACGCAACATAAGTAAGCTCAAATTTTTTGATTTCTTAGTTTCTAATCTTTGTTTCTTAGTTGCATTTTGTTGATTCTATTGCTAATTAACAAACTAGTAATTGTCTACTAGGTTGTAAATTAGTTTTGAGTCCGTTTATTCGTGTCTACGTTTCTTTGTGTGGTTTTATCTTTTCGAAAACTCGTTGTAGCCTTTTGACTCAAGTACGTAAAAATTTATTTTGAGTCGTTGCAAATAAAAATCCATTCCGACCTTAAGATGCAAGTGGGACCAAGTAACTTCATTAGAGTAAAAACGGTGTACCAACACTTGTGAGACCAATTGAGTGATACTTGAAAAAGTGTGAGCTTGAGAGTTAGTGAGGGTGATTTTTGCTAACCTTAACTTGTTATTGTTTGTGTTTTATTTAGTATTTCTTATTAGGTACGATGGCTTCGGGTGAAGGTAGTCCAAGAGCCTCGAGAGAGGTAACCATGTATGCTTTGTTGGCGGCCATAATGAGCGTGAAACATGATTTTAGTGGTCGAATGGAGAGGATGGAGGAAAGGATGGATGGGATGGAGGGTTCCTTTTCAAGGAGAATGGATACATTGGAAGTTCATTTAGATTCCAACCATTCAAGTCCGAAACACTACCACGCCTCGACTAGTGGACATGCTACCACCCCAAATACATTTCCCCAATTGCTCAATCCACCTAGACCAACCCATGAACCCATCCACCAAGTCCCTACTTATCCAAAAAACCGAAGTCAAGTCCATCAAGAAGCTTCCCAAATCCGAGACCCCCTTGATATGCCAAGAGTACCACTAAACCAAAACCAAACAATCTAAATTGATGATGTAGAAGGTGAGGGTCTTTATAGAGGTGAGGGGTTAGATGAAGAAATTCTCTTAGCGGAATTTATGCGCAATAGAAGAAGAGCTTATGGCGGGGGACATAGAGGACGAGGGGGAAAAGTTAGATCGGTTCCTCATGGTAGGGGAAACTTGGGACACTGACCTCATGTTCAAGAAGATTTAGTGGATCAAGGAGGCAATGTGGGTAGAGACACGGGCCTAAATTCCATTAGGATCACTCTTCCTTCTTTCCATGGGACTAGTGATCCATCTTTTTATCTTGATTGGGAGTTACAATATAATTGGATTTTCTAACTCAACGAGTTAACTTCCCAAAAGAAAGCCGCACATACCATTGCTCAATTTGAAGGTTATGCATCTACTTGGTGGGAGACAAAGCGGTTGCAATGGGAAAGGAATGACAATCTTAACCTTCTGGATTGGGATGAATTGAAAGCTCTTATGAGGAAGAGATATGTCACGGAAAGATACAAATAAGAGCAACTAACAAAGCTCTACAACTTGAGGTAAGGATATAGAAGTGTGGAGGAGTATTATGATGAGTTTCAAAACTTGACCCTACGTCTTGACATAGTCAAACCTCTAAATCATTGCCTAGCTCGGTTCAAGGGTGGCTTGTGCTATGAAGTTATTTCTCAATTAGTTGTCCACAAGTTTGACCGAATTGAGGACCTTGTAGAAGCGTCCATTGAAGTTGAAAGGAACAATCATACCAAGAAGATCTTCGGGTGGGACAAGTCCTACAAGCCCTTAGAGAAGAAGCCATTTGATAAAACAATCCAAAGGTATCCACGACTTAAAGGTACTAATTCTTCCACTCCTAATCCTAAGGGTATCGTTTATTTTAAATGTCAAGGTTGGGGTCACAAAGCTAGCGAGTACCCAAACCGAAGGAACATAGTACTAGTGGAGGGTGATCCTTATTTTGTTAGGGATAAAGTGACAAAAAATAATGTTAGTGAAGGAACCCCTCAAGAGGAAGATGGAGATGATGGTGAACCCAAGAGGTGGTGGAAGAAGGGGAAGTTAATGTGCCTTACGGATTGATGAGGAGAACACCTCATGATGATGCTTGGCCCGAAGAAGGTGAGGTTTTGATTCCACTTTGACCTCTTGATGATGACGAACCCGAGAGTACACTATGGTCCTTGCTCCAAGGAAGTACACTTTTTTTTATCTTGTTTTTTGTCACGCTTAGATGGATAGACAAGTATTTCTTTTGGTGCTTAGAAGGGTATCTTATTCCTTAAGCTCCCACGGCATGTGTTGAATGTACACTCGTGGTTTGATATTTTTTGTTGATTATGCTAACTTTAACCCTCATGTCACGAGGAATATGTGTTATTTTGTCTCCTCTATTGTTTTGAAGGTTCAGATTCGAGGTCAAATCTTTTTTCAAGAAGGGAAGGATGATACGAGTACGATCGTGATTGTGGATCAATACGTAAAGAACTCGTGCTCGGGTGACTGGCCAACTAATGAAACAAGCTTTGGAGTGTCGGCTCATTAAGGGCATTTTAGTCATTTTGTAATAAGTTGTAACCTAGGCTATAAATAGAACCTATTAGGTCATTTTCTCATAACTTAGATGATATTTTGAGAGCTCTTTGAGAGTGTTCATACAAGTGTGGATATCACTTATGACAAGTGTGGAATCACTTGTGTTGGTTGCTTGTTTTGAAACGTTGGTTGCTTGGGGATTTCGTTCCTTTGAGGTCACCGTAAGAACTTGATGTTATTTGTATGAATTCTTGGGTCTTAGTGTTCAATATACACTTTGGTTCATAGTGTTTGTGCATTGTGTGTCAAGTTATCTGTCATTCTATCTTATTATTGTTGTTGTGTTCATTCTTGGTTTTGGGTGTTCAAACCTGAGACCTTGTTATGTCATTTTGTTCTTGTTATTGTGTTGTAATCTTAGTTTGTGGCTCACTGATTATAGGTGTTGAACACCTTAGAATCTTGTTGTTATCGTACTTGTATTGTTATTGTATAGTGAATTCGAGAGGGGTCACCAAAAGGGGTCCGCGGTTCTTCAAATCATGGACTATTTTGGTAGTTATCACCAATTAAAATATCATTTTAGTGTTTCACACATGAATCACCCGTATAAATCATCAAAAAAAATATGAATCACCAAATAACCAGTTAATTTCTTAATATGCAATTATATGAATCACCCATAGGAATCACCAGTTAAAAGAATCAGTCAAATGAATCACTATCTATAATCACCAGCACAATATATGTATCACCAATTAAAATATCATTTTAGTGTTTCACCCATATGAATCACTAAAAAATATTATGTAATTTTTAAAATATTAAGGGATATTAGGTAATATGGTTCATGTGAAATTGAAATATAGAAATATTTTCTACACTTCTCACATAATTTGGATGGAAGCAGCAAGCCATACTTATTACTACTACAATATCAACTTTACAAAGGTTTCGAACATTATGCAATATGAATTTAAATTAATTGAGATTCCAAACAGAGATTGGACATCAAATGCAATATTTTTTTTTTGTTTGAGAAAACTTTACAAGGTTCTAGGAGAAAAATACAACCTTAAAACATTTAGAATCAATCTTGTTTTTCTATAACACTGTTTTTTTTCTGTTTACCCTATGGATTTTTCTTTAAACCATATTTATTGCTTATTTTCCATAAAAATTGATTTGATTCAACTACGTTTTGAGAGACATTTTTTAAACTCAACGTATTGGGTGATACCACAGTTCTTCCCCTCCCCCCCCTCCCCCCCCCTCCCTAGCTTAGAATGAAAAGTTGAAACACTATATAACCAAACGATTTATTATTAATTGACAATGTCTTAGAACAAGGGAAGAAGCTAGACAGTTTGATTGAAAAGAGTTCAGATCTCATTGTTGCTTCACAGGTATATTTGTGACTAGGCATCTGTTAGAATAACTTATGTAGTATGTTTGTTAAGAGGATTATATTTTTGAAAATTAACATTGCTTAACAATAAACAGTTCATCATTTTTTGTCTTGAATATATTTACTGTAATTTATCTGATATAATAAAGTAATATGTGCTGGCACAAATTCTTATTTGCTAAGCTGAGCCGTTCGTGCACTTTGTTTATGGAGGCTAGAGATTTTACTTTTTCTTTTAAGGCAAAACCCATACGCAATCCCCTTAAGTACGCATCATTTTTTACTTACGCATTTCAAGTGGACATTATTTCATTTTGTTACCTCAGGTACGTATAAACTGTGTCACTTTGACACCTTTTGCTGAATCAGTAAATTTATATTATGTGCGTGTATTACACGCGTCTGATGAAGTGAAAAGTGGCAAAAAATATGTCGACACGTGTCATTTTTTTCTAAAAAATAATTTTTAAATTGTTAATTATTTTTTTTTCAAAAAAAAAAAAATCAATAATCACCCCTTTCCCCAATAATTAATTTTAAATAAAAACTACTCAAATAATTTATAAATAATTAATTTAAATAAAAAGTACCCCCTCCCCCTAACCTACCTGTCACACCCCTGTTTTTCACTGCATGCGACCCCGCTAGGGAGTTGGTTTTAGAGAAAATGGGTTTTTCCAATTAAAGTGACATTTTGAAAAGGGATTATTTTATTTACAGAGTCGCCACTTGGAATTGAGTTTGGGTGTTTCAAGTCACCTTATTGAATCCCTATTCAAAAGGAAATGACTCTTTGTTTTTTTTTAATTTTTTTTTAATTTTTTTTGGTCTGCGAACTAGAAATCCGGATAAGAAATTCTGTTGACCGAAGGGAAGGTGTTAGGCACCCCTAGAGTCCCGTGGTTCTAGCACGGTCGCTTTAATGACTTATGTCTGGCTTAAAAATAATAACCTTTTGGATATATAATATTTGTTAGCCTAAAAGTGATTTCTATCCCCTTTTTAATTTATTTTGAATTTATTTACTATATTGATGTGTGGCTTACCGATAGTAGTACTTTTCGGCCTTACCACAAGTTTTGATACATTTGTTATGCCTTTGAGGCATTTATGAGTCGTCCCATTTTTCAAATCTAAGCGAAATTCTAACATGCTTAAAAACTTATCCGTCACGATTAGATCGGCTTTGAAATGGTATGTTAAATTTTATTATAACGAATGGTCAGTAACAGGGCTTTTCAATTTCATCGTTAACTTTCTCTTATATGTTAAACTTTAAATTTTCTTTTGATCAAAATCTAAACTCGGTCTTTTACAAGCTCGCTCCTTTACAAACGAATTTTCCCTCTCTTTTTATTTTTTTTAGTGCGAGGGATCTTGATACAGCCACCTTATTTACATCACACTAAATAATGATTAGACCTTAGGAACCGTTCCAAGCCCAACCATTATTTAATATTGTAATCCCAAAACATTAAATATACGCAAGGCATCGAAACCGTAGACATGAAAAGAAATCATTGAGAAAACCCACTTGAGATAATAATAAGAATTGCACCTTTTAAAATTATGCATGGCAATGATTTTTTTTTTTTTTTGAAAAAAAAAATGTGTAGTCCAGAATCCATTTCATGTTATCTGTAGAAAACTCAAACAATCTATTTCTTTTTTTTTTTAGAAAAACACAAACTGAAAATCACGTGGGATTAACTTGTTAAACATTCTAACTTACAACAAAATAAAATTAAAGTCCAGGGACGGGTCTTACTAGTTTCAAATTTTACTACCATCATTTACATATTACCTTTCTATATTAACTTATATTATACATATTTAGTACCAATCCTACTCCCAAGTGCCTCTTAGAAGTGCACGTATTGGAGCTATTTCCCAAATTCAAACAATTATATTTTTTATTCGATTAAAATGATCACGTTTCCAGAAAAAAAAAACTAAATTAAATTATTGATGTTAAAACTAATAAAGGGTTGATCCATTATTTTTTGACTAAGTATACTATTATATAACTATTAGCTATAGAAACTTAAGCATTTAATCTTTACAAAACTAATGACAAAACAGTAAATATAATTAATAAAATTTTTTACTGTAACATAGCCAAAAAAATATATACTATATTTGAAAGTAAGCTATTACAGTTGCAACTGAATTCGTAGTTATCAAGATATTCATTAATTGATATACATCGTTAGAAAGGCAGTATCCGTACACAAATTAGCCCCAAATAATAACAACTATGTTTTTCTTGAAGTGATCAAGAGTGACTTAAGCGTACAACTTATATCAAGAATGAATAGTGACATAATAAATCAAATCACATAAACTAAATGACACACGAAACTAACTAAATAACTTTATTCGTGATTTGATTCACAATAAAACTTGTAAAATAAATAGTATGGGATCAAATAAAAACCTGTATGACGAATTAAATCAAAAGAGAAGCTTTTATGTCGAACCAAAAAACTCAAACAGAGATCCTAAACTCCAAACCCGAATTTCTTTTCCTCTTCTCCTTTGATTTTTCTTTGTTTTTTTCAATCTTTTTCTCACTTATTCCTCTTCCATTTTTTTTCTTTTGTTCTTGCTTTTTGTTTTTTTCTCCCCCTCTCATCCGTGCCTTCTGTGTGTATATATGTATATGGGTATGTATCGTGTGTTTGTGTGGAGGAAATGGGGGAGAGGTTGAGTGGAAGTGGGAATTGTGGGGTGGTTTGGGTAGTTTAGGTCTTTTTTTTCTTTTTATTATTATTATTATTATTATTAATAATATTTTAAATAAAATAAAAATAATTAAAATCTATTTAAAACTAATAAAATATAAAATAAGTTAATAACTAGTCTTAGAAATATGATTAAAATAATACTACAATCATTAGATTATTTATTAAAAGTTAAAAGAAGAAAACCAATATAATTTAGAAAATTTCCTTTTTTCCTAAAATATATAAATAAACAACAAAATAAAAACTTATTTAAAAATGTGACTCTATTTTTGTAGTTTTCAAAAATTTTTAAAACAAACTTTGTTTAACTAAGATAAAATTGAAATATCTAACTTAGACCTAAAAAATAAAATACATACATATATTAAACACTAAAAATGACGTAAAACATTAGGTTTTGGTCAAAAATTAGGTGTTTACACTACCCACCCCACCAACCTTCTTTTTCAAACACCCCACCCACCCACCCACCCACCCACCCCACTCACCCCATCAGTCCACCCACCCCCCACCCCACCCCACCAGTCCACCCATCCTGCCGTCCCTCCCACCCCACCCACCCTCCCCACCAGTCAATTTTTAATTTTTTTAATTAATTTTATTTGATTTTAATTTTTCTTCACGGATTTAGCTTTATTTTCTAATTTCTTTCATCAATTTTGCTTCGATTTGCAATTTTCATTCACTGATTTTTCTTGATTTTTATGCTTCGATTTTTTTTTTGTATTGATTTTGTTTGAATTTAATTTTTCTTCGCTGATTTAGCTTTATTTCTTAAGCATTCTTATTTCTTATAATTAAGCATTCTTATTTCTTGATTTAATCATTCTTGTTTTTTGATTTCTTCTTTCATAAAAGAAGTAAGATTCTTGATTTGACCATTTTAGCATAAGGATGTGTTAAGGAAAAAATGGTGGTAAGTTAATGGATTGAGAAAGAAGAAGAAGAAGAAAAGAGAAGAAAAATAAAAATTACGAAAATGTCACTGAAAAATTACAAAAATGCCACCCAAACGCGCCTTCAATGCGTGTGTCACACGCACCTTGCCAACTCAGCAAAAAGTGCCACAGTGGCACACTTGAGGTGCCAAAATGGAACAATGTCCACTTGAGGTGCCTAAGTGAAAGATGGTGCGTACTTGAGGGACCTGTGTATGTATTCTGCCTTCTTTTAACTATGTATTCCCGACGCTCCATGAACGTTGTAGGTACTCAGATATTATAGATTCACCATGATTAGCGTTGATTATTGAGTTTGTTTAACAAGTTTCAAGTTTAAGAAATGGTCAAAGTTAAACTACAACATAAAACGTTTTTTTTTTTCGGGAAAAGGGTCAAATTTGCCTCTCTACTTTTAAAAACTAACTAAATATACCCTTCGTCATACTTTGTAGTCAAATTCATCTACACTGTCATACTTTGGAGCCAAATTTTACCCCCTCTACTTTAAAAAATTGGCTAAACATATCCTTCGTCATACTTTGAGGCCAAGTTTACCCTCGATTTCATACTTCGGGGTCATATTTACCCTCATGGTTAAGAAACTTTTCATTTGTAACTTTCCTTTAACAGAAAAGCCCAAATCAATGTTCAATTATCCAATTTTTGTAAAAAATCACATCCTAATCTAATTTGTCCGATCTGACCCATAAAAAATATACAAACAAATATACCCCTACCTCAGTTCTGTTGGTCGAATTTTCTCAACGAACAAAAATATTTCACTTTCAACGTGTAACACTGGTAGATTGTTTACAAATGAACAAAACGTAAAACAAAATGGAATAACGGAGAAGCATGGAAAACGTCTATTACAAACTTTGCTCTTGTTCGATTATGTTCAAATTTCAAAATTTGGTATGCAATTTTATGTGCGTTAATATTCTGTAACCAGTGAATAAATTTTTTGAGCAAATAACATGATGAAAAATTAGTATAGATCTAAATTGCATAGAAAGGTATATGAATGAAGAGATATCCGATTGACACATAGGGAGACCTCTTAACTCAATCATCAAGAGAAATATCCAATGGGCCTAATCTATTGCATTAGATTGTCAAGTGTCATTTTTCATGAGTTCTGTGTTGATGCAGATCCACGAACTGAAAGAAGAATATATTTTTTTGTGTTTGCACCGATGCAAATCAATTATTCAAGAGCCATGCCTGATAAATATCTAATGGCTTAATCTCATTGAAAAATTGGCCAACAAAACAAAATAGGGTATATTTATTTGTCTTTTTTGTGCCTTGAGTCAGATAAGACGGGTTAGATTAATGTGTATTTTATTTTTAAAAAATGAGGTATTTAACATTGATTTGAGTTTTTCTATTAAGAAAGGGTACATATGAAAAGTTTCTTAATAACGAAGGTAACTTTGACCCCAAAGTATGACATCAAGATAAATTTAATCCCAAAGTATGACGAAGGGTATATTTAGCCAATTTTTCAAAGTAGAGAGGTAAATTTGGTCCCAAAATATGAAATTGAGGATAAATTTGGCTCCAAAGTGTGACGAAGGGTATATTTAGCCAACAATTGTATGTTTGGGCTGGTCTTAACAGTTAACTTCTACCTAAGATAGTAATATTTTAACAATTCGTGTTGTCAAAGGCGCCCTTAGAGCACGCTTAAAGCCCTGAAGTGAGGCTCAAAACGTGTTGAGCGCTTCGCCTTGCTTAATGTGCACTTCAATGTCGTGATCAACGTTCTGGCGTACTTATCCTTGACAATGAACCTCTTCTGAAGAGTTGATACTAAACAATTGATATTTCACTTTATCATAATTTTTTTTTTGTATCTCTTTGTTAATATATGTGTCATTCATGCTTATAGTTATTAGTTTTGAACTAAACATATATATATTTGTATTGTTTCTCCCTTTGCACCTTTTTTAATTAAAGCTCACATTTTATTTGCGGTTTGTGCTTAAAGCCCCAATTAATCTTAGATTTTTTTTTGTATTTTTTGCTTTTGATAACACTGCTAACAATATGGTAAGTTAAGAGAATCAAGAGGTAAACAATAAGATGCATGCATGTCATGGAGCCGATAACTAAATAATAATATAATATGGTCATACGGAACTGAGCAACAAGATCTGTTGTATTATCACACTAGATACATACGCTGCCCATCTGCTGCCCTGCAGACTGAGTTATCTTCATGCTAAGTGAACTCGTGTCAAAGAACACAAGTCAAATATCACTGCAGTATATGTCCGTATGAAGTTTCCTCATTATGCGATTATTTACGCGTCCATGGACAAGGAAAGTAAACATCTGAAATAAGCTGTCTTTTTATTCATAGACTTTTTTTCTGAACTTTCTTTGTGAACAAGATGTGCTAGTTTCTGCTGTTGGTTTTTAACTAGTGTCTTTCGTTGCTAATAGTAAATGTTGTAGAAACTGCAGACACTTATAGATTATTTGGGAACCTCGATTAGTTTCCGACTTATTCCTTGACATAAATCTGTTGATTTTCAAAATGAGGTTCTACATGTAGGAAAAGAGAGGTTGTTCAACTAGAAAAGTAAGAGTTGCGCA
>NC_061117.1:6296267-6340654 GCF_002878395.1 Capsicum annuum
TTGCTGCCATAACTCCTTTTCTTTTTCTTGTATTTCACTCCCTCACTGTTTCTTAATCTCTTTATCGCCCAGTCAGAGACCGAACGCAAGCTCTGATACCAAAATGTAGGAAAAGAGAGGTTGTTCAACTAGAAAAGTAAGAGTTGCGCAAAGAAGATGAAGGAAATATCTTTTTGAAGAGCGTTCTTTTATTAACTGGAAATCTCTACCTTTTATAGGCTTACAAACTCTAAAAGATCCAAGACTCTACTTGACTAAAAACTAGGAACCATATCAGAAAAAGTAGCAACTGAATCCAAAAATATAGCAACCTAACAAAGACTCTTTCAACTCTAGTGAAAGACTTATTCAACTAACAGTAAAACGTATCCTATGCAGTAACTTAACAAAACAGGCTTTGAATCAATTCTCAGCACTACAAGCAAGCAAAGAAAACCAATTCATGTTGTACGATATTATAGACGATTTCAGAAGATGAAAGTGCGCAATTTCAACCATGGACGAGTTACTCGTTTGTCTACGTTACATAAGAAGTATCAGGGAATTTGTTCGTTTATATCATCTATGAGATACTGTAAGTTTGAATTCTTTTGGTTCTCTTGTTGTAATGTCATCTCAGGTGAAGTGATCAAAGAGTCAGTGTCAGATTGTTATTGTTGTTTGAAAGTTGTTATCTGATGATGCTCACCTAAATATAGTTACTATATAACATGTTTCTGATGTCTTAATCTCTAATATATGCTGAGAGTGAGTACACTTTAGAGATAAAAATCCCTATTCCGCAATCTCGATACACTAAAACATCGAAAATAGTGTTGAAAAATACTAGAAGGCAATTCATCTTGTGATAGATAGTAAAGAGATATTTGAAGATTCCTAATGTTTATTTGAGATAGTTGTATCGTGTCTCTGTTATTTTATCATTATTAATTAGTTAAAAACTGAAAAATCAAACCAAGCCGATAAAAATAAAATCGATGTTTTTTTCATCAAATATAATATGTACCCCGTGAAATGATATTTGATTAATGCATGAAGTGCGGTCAAATTAATGAAATATATGCCACAGAAATACAGTAATAAATGTTCTAGGGGATCATAGGACCTCCGCAAAGTTGAGGCTTCTTACAACAAATTTCGCCAAAGTTTAGATATATTTCGGACCTTTTTCTCTAAATTGTGATTATAATTAACTTCTTCAATAATATATATATATATATATATATATATATATATATATATATATATTATTGAGATTTAACTTTATTACTAGAAATTACCCCTATGGCAACTGTTCAAAAACCGTTGCAATAGATATAAAAACCGTTGCCATAGAGCTAATGCAACGGTTTTATATGTGTTGCATCTGTGAGCGTTGCAATAGACTATATTGCAACGACAAAAACGCGTTGCAATTGTCGTTGCAATAACCCTATTGCAACAATTATTGATCTTGCAATGGTTTTTCACTATCTATGGCAATGGTTTTTGACATCTATTGCAACAGTTTTCGACTTTTTTGCAACATTTTTTTGCTACCTATTTCAATGATTTTTGCCACCTATTATTGCAATTACTTCAAATATCAATTGATAACTATATATATATATATAGAGAGAGAAAATTATATTAATACACAATTATATATACACATCACAACAAAATCTTTCATTAATAATAATCCAAATTAAAATATCAACAAACTAGAAATCTAAATTCAAAAGCAAAATATTCAAGTCAAAATTTAGGTATATTTCACACCTTTTTCTCTAAATTGTGATCATAACTTCTATATATATATATATATATATATATATATATATGATGATGATGATGATGATACAGGCATTTGAGATGTCGAAAGATGGTGAAGGCATGGAATTTATGGATGAATCACTTGATGATACACCACATTCTTGTAAACTATTGAAATGCATGCAAATTGCATTATTATGTGTCCAAAAAAATCCGTTGGATAGGCCTACCGCCTATAATTAGGGGTGGGCATAAAATACCAAAAATCGAATTAAAAAATTTGGTAATTGGTATTCGATAATTTGGGATGGTATTTGGTAGTAAAATTTTAAAATTACGGTATTTGGGATCGGGATTTGTAAAAAATATTACTACCGTTTGGTATTTGATATTTCCCGAATATCCAATTATAGTTAAGTGACCCATAGGCCACATACCAAGTCTACACTCCAAAGACCACATACTTGTGTGAATATTGCTCAAGCAAACTTTGAACTGTTAAACATAAACATAAAGTAGACTCTTAACTTCACACAACAAACTTCCTTTCAACCAACATATGACAAATTTTGACGAAAATATCATGCTAAGACTGAAAATCAGGGCGTGGAAGGGAACAACAGAAAAGAAGTCTTCATGACATGATACATAAAACCATTGCTGGCTACACCTGCCCAACTCTAATTATCCTAACATACGTCGGAATATGGTTGGGGACTCGGTCAAGCCTTCTTAATCCTTGTGTTCACATGTCAACAACAAGTGAGAATTATTGCAAAACTCAGCACTTGGCAGACAACATAACATATGTTGCTCTCCATCACATTTATAAGAAAAAATATTATGACTTTACATCACATTTACATTCAGTTCGTTACATCCAGTTCGTGTTACATCCAATTTGATGTAAATGTTATTCGTGTTATATCCAGTCCTTCCCTTTTGGGAGCTAGATCAAACTACAATAACATAGGCTTTAGGGTGTTTCATTAATTGAGTCACACATATCATTGTGTAACAAGACCAAACAAAATTAATTTTTTCTTGGGTAAAACTGTGTATTCAGAGGTGTAAAACTACCAAATAAAATTAAATTTTTCTCAAAACTTTGGTTGGAAATCACCACCATTATCACCAAATAGAATCACTACAAGCATGTCCAATTTTAATATGGTAATACCAAATTCCGTACCAAATTAAAATTTAATTTACCGATTACCGAATCAAAGTTTAATGGTATAGTATTTGGTATCTACTTTTATTTACCGATTATCGAATTACCGAACCCGAATTATGAAAATACCGAACCAAATACCGAATGCCACTGCTACCTACAATGTTGGAAGTTTGTTTTATGTTCAAAAATATTGAAAATTTAGTTATGAATTCCCCTAAGAGGCCTGCATTTTCTACAAGGGGAGATGAAGATCAAGTTGTTAATAGTCCAAATGGCTCAACTGAGGAAATAAACATTAACAATGCAACAATTAAACAATTGATTGCAAGATGATGCATGGATTTAACTTTTTATCACACACATACAGAAAAAGGGTGTAAAGAATTTTTTGGAACTTTATACTGTATTTAGACATGTATTTTACTTTTTTTGTTTTGGGGTTTATGGTATCAGCCCAAAGGTTTTTCTTGGACCTGATATACACATTATAGCCTAATTTTTACAGTTGCATACATTTCCTTTCTTGCCATTTGGATCTTTACATCCGGTATATCATATTAATATTGTCACACCCCTTTTTCCTACTCCAAAAGATTAATTTTTAAGTTCGAAAGGCTTTTTATTATCAAAGTGACGAAAAATAAAAATATGTTTCGAAAAAGGATTATTTACATGTTTTTTTATTCAGAGTCGCCACTTGGCATAATCCGGTGTACCAAGTCACCTTTGAAAAATCCTTTTCAAAACAATTTGACTCTTTAAGACTGGTTTGCGAATAGAGATTCCGACTAAGGAATTCTGTTGACCGAGGGGAAGGTGTTAGGCACCCCTTGATCCCGTGTTCGACCACGGTCGCTTGGTAGAACGTATCGGCTAACTTTGACACTAAGAATGTATAGACCACATAAAACACATAAACAAGCAACAAACACGTCAAACAACAATCCAAAACCAAAATAATACTGTTCAGTCCAATTATACAGTCCAAAAATAAAAACATAAGGAAAGGTAAAACCTATTCTATTCTAAGCTAGTCCTAAACTAAACTCCAACCCGCTGCCTCGGGCCTTTGTCACGAACGTCCTCTGGGTACAAAATACTTTGGGACATTCCCCGGCGAATAAACACCAATACCTTGGGGCATTCCCCGGCCAAATAATACAGTTTAGTGCGAGAAAATCAAACTATTTAACGAAATCTCAAATATTCAAAAAAACGAGTCCTAAACTTTGCTTACCCAACCTACATTCGCCTATTCATTTCAACACCATTTAATGAATGAAAATAAATTAATGATTGATTTTATCAATGTCAATTCCAACCACCCACGTTGGCTTTCATTTTTCCTCAATTACACCAACTACTACTCCTATTCATTCCATGTATCATCGAAAACACACCATGAAACACAAAATCATGACATCATAACGTCAACAAAACTCACCAACTACGATCACATCACACATAATCACAACAATTAAACACATTTGAGACAATAACAAGAATATAGAGTTGAGGGATGGACCTTAAACCGCTCTTTGACCAATATTATTCGACGAGATAAAGAAAACCCACCTCTGACAACCTCGACTTAAGCCCCAACGACAAATCTATCCAGCTTAGTATTTGGAAAATTGAAACCCGAAGTCCGATTCAAATAATCAATTCGCAAAGCGGCTGAATCCATACGAAATACTAACACCAACCCGAATCCGAACTAATTTTGAGAAGGAAACAGGACTGATGGACCGTCTGTCGGTGGGTCTTGCCGGACTGACAATGGATGGCGACAACGACGTTTACCGGTGGTGGGCCGACGTATTTCTGGCGAGAAATTCACTGACAACCCTTCAATTTTCCTGCATTTATCTCTCTGTGTACTCCATTTCTGTCTCACTCAATCTATCCTCTCTCTCATTTTTCTCTTCTTTTCCATCCAGATCTCTCCATTTCTCTCTCACTCCGACCAGCTCTCCATTTCTCTCTCACGTTCTCTCTCCGATCTCTATTTTTTCTCACAGGTGTGTGTGTGCATATGGTGTTTTGTGTAGAAGATGAGAATGGAATTGTCTTCTATGAAATTTTGGTGTGTGTGATGTATATGTATGTTGTTATTCTTTGGGGGATCAATGAGAGGATTTTGTGTGTGAGGGAAAAATAAAATAGACGTGATGAGCGCATGCAGGTGTGTTTTCTGTTAATTCCCCCAGAAAAATGGAAAAAAATAGAGGTGCTTTTTTAGTGTGATTTTCTGTGTCTGTGTGTGCTCCTTTTTTGTATTTGTTGGTGAAAAAGTTGTGAGTTCAGTGATCTATGTATGGTGATGACTCCCGTTTCCCTTGGAGAAGAAAAAATAAAAAATTCCCCTTTCCAGTCAGGTCCCTTGCTTTTTTAAAGGAATTTTGGTGTCTTTTCTGTGAGGTGTACCCATGGGGCCCACCTCTTTTTGTGTATATCTATTATCTTTTTTTTTTTTGCCTTTGTGGACAAGAAATGGAGGGGTGGTGAGGTGTTATTTTTTAATTGGAGGGATAAGGGTTAGGTGTCTTCTTTTAATTGAAAAGGGTTGTTACAATGTTAAAAAGAATAAAAGTTTGTTAGGAATTTTGGTGAGAGTTGTTTTTTTTTTTTTTTTTGTATTTTTTGTGGGATGTAATTACATGGGTGAGGGTATATGGTAGGATAAGGTAAAAAATGGGTAAGAAGTGCTATCGGGAAGGGACAAAATTACGTGTCTACATCATGCCCCCTTTGAGTGCAAACACGGAGTGTTTTCAGACAAAGAAGTAAACAACGAGACCGAATTTTGTCCCAATCATTATTCAAAGAGAGGAGTAAAAGAAAAAAGGACAATCGAATCCTGTCGGACACCCTATCTACCCAAGTCATGAGGAAGTCACAAGTATCTCAAAGGGCTGGAAGAGAAGTGGACTATACCGAGTTGGAGAGTCGAGTGAGGTTCCATCGAGTTTCTGGTCCGCGGCTTTGTCATTACATCAAAAAATGAAAATTACAAGTTAAAACATAAATGAAATTACAAAATCCTATCTATACAGCTTCTGTTGGCTCTTGACTCGACTTTTATCATCCTATTCTTCAGGCGGGCTCCTGACTTGCAATTTCTTCCAACTTGTTGCTTGGCTTTCAATTGCTTCGCTTTGTTGCTTGACTTTTCATTTCTTCACCCTATTCTCCAGGCGGTCTCCTGACTTGCTATTTCATCACTTTGTTGCTTGACTTTTTATTTCTTCACTCTGTTCTCCAGGCGGGCTCCTGACTTTTTATTTCATCACCCTATTCTTCAGGCGGGCTCCTGAAACCCAAAATTAAAACTAGAACGAAAATTATCCCAACAAAAATTATAGTAAAGTAGTATTTCATTTTTGAAAGCGTTTTCCCATTTTCCAGGAGGGTCCTGAACAGAAAGTAAAGTCCCATTTTTCAGGAGGGTCCTGAACTGAAAGTAAATTCCCACTTTCCAGGAGGGTGCTGAACATAAAGTAAATTCCCATTTTTCAGGAGGGTCCTGAATTGAAAGTAAATTCCCATTTTCCAGGAGGGTCCGGAACATAAAGTAAATTCCATTTTTCAAGAGGGTCCTGAACATAAAGTAAAGTCCCATTTTCCAGGAGGGTCCTGAACATAAAATAAATTCCATTTTTCAGGAGGGTCCAGAACATAAAGTAAAGTCCCATTTTGTAGGAGGGTCCTGAACATAAAGTAAATTCCCATTTAAAATAAATTCCCATTTTTCAGGAGGGTCCTGAACATAAAGTAAATTTCCATTCTTCAGGAGGGTTCTGAACAAAAAGTAAATTCCCATTTTTCAGGAGGATCCTGAATTGAAAGTAAATTACCATTTTCCAGGAGGGTCCTGAATTGAAAGTAAATTCCCATTTTTCAGGAGGGTCCTAAATTAAAAGTAAATTTCCATTTTCAGGAGGGTCCTGAACAGAAAATAAATTCCTATTTTTCAGGAGGGTCCTGAATTGAAAGTAAATTCCCATTTTCCAGGAGGGTCCTGAACATAAAGTAAAATCCCATTTTTTAGGAGGGTCCTGAGCAAAAAGTAAAATCCCATTTTTCAGGAGGGTCCTGAGCAGAAAGTAAAATCCCATTTTTCTGGAGGGTCCTGAGCCGAAAGTAAAATCCCATTTTTCTGGAGGGTCTTGGGCAGAAAGTAAAGTCTCACAGATGTGCATTTCCAATGGTAGCTGAATTAAGTAAAGCGAATTTGCCCCTATTTCAACAAAGAAATTTGTCAGTTAAAAACTTAGTGGTGGCTTGCAGCTCTTAGCTTCTCAGGTATCTTCCCCAGCACTCGTTCCTTTCATCTTTGTTCCAAATCGCTAACACTTGCCCTGTCTTGCCGCATCATCGACCCGGATCCAGATTGAGGGAAATGAGTTCTGACTCGAACAATGGATTTCCATTTTACCATGCCTTTTAGGTGCACCCTTTTCCCAAATCTGAATGCTTCTACGAATCCAACAACCTGTCGGTTGATAGACTTCCTTTGCCTCGTGTTGAATTATGATCATATTTCTTTCCTGTGCTGTTCCTTGGCTTTTCCTCATATAATTGGAAAGACTGGTAGTAAATTTTGAAATCCTTTCTCGCTTGTTTTGACACAGACTTGACTTAAAATGTAAAGAAATGATGGTGACTTTTATTTTGATAAATGACAATAAAAAGACAAAAAGCATGAATATCTAAATGAAAGAAAAGGGCAATGTCCCATATTCAAAAAGAAAACTTATCTGAATACGATAACCAACTCCAATGAGTATGACATGCATTTTGGATTAAGCTGCCTGATCTTCCTATCCAAACTCCCTATTTGTTGTTGAGTTCGTGCCTTTGCCGCTGAGCCGCTTCTTCAAATCCGTTGGACTCATACATAACATTCGATTGACGACATCTTAAAAGACTTTCGCCAACAAATCTCTTTCTTTTCACTTCTTACTTTTCTCTTGAACTCGCCATCACCTTACGGTGCCCGTGAGGGTTTTCACCAATAAGACTCTCTCATTTTCATTTCTCTCAACTCACCATTGCCTCATGATGCCCACGGGGGTTTTCACCAATAAGACTCTCTCATTTTGTATTTCTTTCCTGATTTTTTATGCTGAGGAAGACACGTGGTACCTCACAATGTATCATCATATCCATTGCATGCTTAGCCTTAAAATTATCAAAAATTAATCTGAAGGACTTTTTTTGGTTGTAACTTGGCTTTTGGATAAGGTTAGAAAAGGATGGCAAGAGGTTCAAACGACACTTGAAGTGGGGGTGAGACTTACAACTTTTGGAATCGACTCAAACAACACATTAACTCATGCCCCAGTTTTTGTTGATTGGGTGAATCTTAAATATTTATTTGGTTGGACCGAGCCCGAAATAGGGCAGCCTACGTATCTCACTTTCGAGAGAGGAGAATTAGGTCGCACGTAGTTCCATCAGCTTGTTCTTTGTTTTGATTTGACTTTTTTTATTTTCTAACTCTTTGTTTTATTCTTATTTTCTTGACATTTATATTTGACTCTATTTTGATTTCAGAAGAGGGATATGAAAGAAAAATAAAATGAAGCTCAAACAGGTAAACAAAGGATGACACAATGTTTGGATAGAAGAACAAAATGCCTTCATCATATCAATCTTAAAAAATGCAAGTACTAAACATGCAATAAAATCAACAAAGGATCAAATATCATACATAATATCTGTTGACCGCATCAGCATTCATAGCCATTTCTGCCATTTTGCCTTCAATATCTGCCAAATATAAGACTCCATTGGGCAACACTTTCTTCACAACGAAGGGACCTTGCCAGTTAGGGGAGAACTTGCCTTTCGCTTCAACCTGGTGAGGAAGGATATGTCTCAATACCAACTGACCAACTTCAAAATTCCTAGGACTGGCCTTTTTGTTATACGCTCGAGCTATCCTTCTCTGATACAACCGGCCATGACACACAGACGTTAGCCTTTTTTCCTCAATCAAACTCAACTATTCCAGTCGGGTTTTTACCCATTCATCATCATCAATCTCTGCTTCTACAATGCCTCGAAGAGAGGGAATTTCAACTTCTGTAGGGATGACTGCTTCTGTCCCATACACCAATAAATATGGAGTTTTCCCTATTGAAGTGCGAACAATGGTGCGATAACCTAGCAATGCAAATGACAACTTTTCATGCCACTGTCTAGACCTTTTTACCATTTTTTGTAGTATCTTTTTTATATTCTTATTGGCGGCTTCTACAGCACCATTGGCCTTTGGGCGATATGGAGTAGAATTTCGATCTGTAGTTTTAAACTGTTGACACACTTCTTGAATCAAATGACTATTGATATTGGTAGCATTGTCTGTAATGATCATCCTAGGAATTCCAAACCTACAAATGATATTGGCATGAACAAAATCTACCACAGCCTTCTTTGTCACTGACTTAAAAGTTACTGCTTCTACCTACTTTGTGAAGTAGTCAATGGCTACCAAAATGAATCTATGTCCATTTGATGCCTTCGGCTCAATCGGTCCAATCACATCCATTCCCCAACCCAAGAACGGCCATGGAGCGGCTATTGCATGCAACTCAATAGGACGAGAACGTATCAGATCACCGTGTACCTGACATTGATGACACTTTTGAACAAATTGAATAGAATCCCTCTCCATAGTAAGCCAGTAATAACCTGCTCGAAGAATCTTCTTTGACAAGACATGACCGTTCATATGCGACCCACATACTCCAGAGTGTATTTCAACCATAATTGCTGAGGCTTCTCTTGCATCTACACACCTCAAAAGTCCCAGATCTGGGGTTCTCTTATATAAGATTTCCCCACTTAAGAAAAATCCACTAGCCAAATGCCTAATAGTCCTCTTTTGATCGTTGGTGGCATATGCTCGGTATTCTCTTGAATGAATGTATCGCTTGATATCCAAGAATCAGGGTTCTCCATCGAGCTCTTCTTCAACCGCATTACAGTAAGCATGCTGATCACGACTCCTTATATGCACTGGATTGATGTAGGCTTTATCAGGATGTTGGAGCATTGAAGACAGAGTGACTAAAGAATCAGCAATTTCATTATGAATCCTTGGAATATGCCTAAATTTTACTAACACAAACCGTTGACATAGCTCCTGCAAGCATTGTCGATACGGGATGAGTTTTAAATTTCGCATCTCTCAATTGCCTTGAATTTGATGAACGAGCAAATCCGAATCCCCCAACACCAATAATTCTTGGACTCCCATATCAACAGCTAACCTCAAACCAAGAATGCAGGCTTCATACTCTGCCATATTGTTGGTATAGTAGAATCAAAGTTGTGCTGTTATCAGAAAATGTTGTCCCGATTTAGAGATAAGAACCGCACCTATTCCGACTCCTTTCATATTGCCAACTCCATCAAAGAATAACTTCAAACCTGGATCAACATCTATAAAGACTTCATCGACACACGACACTTCTTCGTCAGGAAAATATATCTTTAATGGCTCGTACTCTTCATCGACGGGATTCTCAACAAGATGATCTGCCAAGGGTTGGGATTTCATGGCGGTTTGAGTCATATATACCATGTCAAACTCGGTAAGCAATATTTGCCACTTTGCCAATCGACCTGTCGGCATAGGCTTCTGAAAGATATACTTCAAAGGGTCCATGTAGGAGATGAGATAAGTAGTATAGGATGAGAGATAATGCTTCAAATTCTGTGCTACCCAAGTTAGGGCACAACACGTCCTTTCAAAAAGAGTATACCTGGCCTCATATGCGGTGAACTTCTTGCAAAGATAATAAATAACCTACTTCTTTTTGCCTGTGACATCATGTTGACCCAGGACACAACCGAAAGAATTGTCCATGACTGATAAATATATGATCAAAGGCCTACCAGGCTTCGGGGGTACCAGCACGGGCGGATTTGACAAATATCTTTTGATTCGATCAAACGCTTCTTGACATTCTTTAGTCCATTTTACCGCAGCACTCCTTTTCAGCAACTTTAATATGGGCTCACAAGTGGTTGTGAGTTGAGCAATAAACCTGCTAATGTAGTTCAGTCTACCAAGCAAATTCATCACCTCCGTTCTATTCTTAGATGGGGGCAGATCCTGAATGACTTTGATTTTTGAGGGATCCAGCTCAATCCCCTGACGGCTGACCACAAACCCCAACAGCTTTCCAGATGGAACTCCAAATACACATTTTGCCGGTTTGAGTTTGAGATTATACCTGCAAAGCCTTTCAAATAACTTTCTTAAATCTTTAACATGGTCAGCCTAACTTTTTGACTTAATAATCACATCATCCACGTATACCTCAATCTTCTTATGCATCATATCATGAAACATAGTGGTCATGGCTCTCATGTATGTTGCTCCAGCATTCTTCAAATCAAACGGCATCACTCGATAACAATAGGTCCCCCATGGTGTGATAAAAGACGTCTTCTTCACGTCTTTATCATCCATAATGATCTGGTGATCTTCGACATAGCAATCCACAAAAGAGGCAACCTCGTGTTTAGCACAATTGTCTAACAAAATATGGACGTTGGGCAGTGGAAAATCATCTTTCAGACTTGCTCTGTTCAAATCACGGTAATCAACACGCACTCAAAATTTGGCCTCTTTCTTTGGTACGGGAACAACATTGGATAACCACATGGGATAACGAGCCACTTGAATTACTTTGGCTTCAAATTGTTTCATGATTTCCTCTTTGATTTTAATACTTACATCAGTTTTAAACTTCCTCAACTTATGTTTGACAGGAGGGAACGCGGGATCAGTTGGCAATTTGTGAGCCACTAATTCAGTGCTTAAACCAACCATATCATCATAAGACCATGCAAAAACATCCTTATAATCAATTAATGCTTGAATCATTGTATCTTTTAGCTGTGGCAAAGCATGTACACTAAGTTTAGTTTCCCTAACATCTTCTTGATCCCCTAGATTTATTGGCTCAGTCTCATTTAAATTAGGATTCGGTTTGTCTTCAAACTTTTCCAACTCTTTGCTTATTTCTTCTAGTGCTTCTTCTTCATCATATTCCCCATCCTGCTTCATACATCTTGATTAGTTTGGATTTTAAGGTCAAGCTGAAAATTTCGCATGCATGTCATGTCATTAAAATCAGCATAAAGAGAACTGTATAAAAAAAAAGAAAAACAAAATATATTAGACACGAATCAAAAAGGGACATTGCATTTCATTAAATAAAAAGATAGAAGGGTTTAAACATAGATGCCAACATAACATAAACAAACTAAAATCCGAATTACAACCCTGAAATAACTCAGATAAACAGGAAAATAAATAAAATAAACTACCAAAACTCCCTCCTGTCGGGGAGAAGAGTGACTTTCCAATTATTAAGCCGGACAGCTGGACCTATGAATTGCACGTCTGCCATACTGGTACCTTCTCCTGCTTCGACCATATCAACTTTAATTAAAAGATTCTGGAAGTCATCAACCAATTCAACTTCAAATTCCACATACTTCGTGACACCGCTCTTAACAAATGATTCACTGTGTAGTGGCATTGGGCAAGGGAGTGACCATGTTTCCTTTTTCCTTCCCATGGTTTTCTTCAGATCTTCAGTCGTAGGCTCAAATCCCAGACCAAACGTGCCCACGTTCTCACTCGGACATATGGGATGAACTATACCATGTAGAGATGCTCCCAAACCCTTTCCTGGCTTAAATCCATATTTCCAAAGCTCACTCACCATCATGATAGAAGTGGAAGACAATTACGGTCCCGGTATAACCTGTCATTCAAGGATGCGATTCACTAGCACTGTATCAAAAATTTGATAGACGAATGTCTCCTCTACGTTATTTGCTTCAATAAGAGACAAGGGAGTATCTTCACCGGCGGACAAATCTCCTTCACCGTGAATAACCACTTCTTGCCTATCATGCTCAAACTTAATCATTTGGTGTAGTGTAGATGCAACCGCCTTGGCCTTGTGGATCCACGGCATTCCCAAGAACAGATTGTAAGAGGAGTCTATATTCAATACTTAAAACTCTATGGCAAACTCAACAGACCCTATGGTCAACATTAGTTCTATTTCGCCAATGGAGTTTGATTTTGCACCATCAAAAGCCCCGACACATACATTGTTGGGCCTAATCCTGTCAGCACCAATATTCAACTTTTACAAAGTAGAAATAGGGCAAATATATGCACCTGAACCTCTATCAATAATAACATGAGTAACATAGAAATCTTCACACTTCACTGTAATGTAAAGGCCCCCGGTTATGCCCTGTACCTTCAGCAGACAATTCATCATCAAAAAAGCTGATCCAATTAACCTCAAAGATTTTTCCAACCATTTTCTCAAGCTGATTTATTGTAATATCCCTAGGAACATATGCTTCATTTAATACCTTCAGTAAAATACCACGATGCTCCTTGGAGTGCAAAAATAAAGATAAGAGGGAAATTTGAGCAGGGGTTTTCTTCAACTGGTCTATTATTGAATACTCTGACAATTTCATATTTTTCAAAAATTCTTCAGCTTCTTCTTCGGTATAGGCTTTTTGATAGATGACGGTCCACTCACAATTGGCTTGGACTTTCTTAAACTTTCAGGCATGAAGCATCTTCCTGACCTAGTCAAACCCCTAACCTCATCTACATCTTCCACTACTTCTTTTCCATGATAGGTCATCACAGTCCACCCATAATTCCAGGGAACCCTTTTCATATCAACTATCGGAGGTTGGGTCACCGGTTTGAGGACAATAGGCACTACCAGTGCTCCTTTCACCGTCAAGATGGGCTGACTCAGAGCTCTTACCACTGTCAACTTAGGTTTATCCTGACTTAAATCAACATACTTTCTGGCGCCTTGTACTGTGATCAGGGGTTTCTTTGTGCTTTCTTGGGCTTTATCTTCTCTCATTCCTTCCTGGTTAAATGACATTGCTTTCAAAGACTCTGCTACATTCACCAATTTCTCCTCAATGGTCTGTACGTTGACAATAGGCTTATAACATCTTGAAGACTCTTTCCCATCATATATCAATTCTAACATATTGGTTTCAGCATGGGTTGGCAGTGGATTCTGGTTAATGTTTGGACCCTCTGGAGCCTGGACCAGCATCTGATTTGTGTCAATTAAATCTTGGATAGCTCTCTTTAAATTCCAGCATTTCTTGATATTATGGCCTGGCATGTCAGAGCAGTATGCACACCTTAAAGAATAATTGAGATTCCTCAGCGGTGGGTTTGAAAGCCTTCCTTGAATTGGGCTTAAGGCCTTCAAATTTCTCAACCTATCAAACAGGCTAGCATATGACTCCCCAAGAGGTGTAAATTGATCTTTGACCGCCTTCTCTTTTTTATACTCGGGCCTAGGTTGAAAACTGGGTCTGGAGGGGTTTTGGTAATTCTGTGGAGCAAATGGGCAGTTTTGTGGAGCTTGCGCGCGCCACTATGGGTAAGAAGGGGTTTGGGCATATGGCTGCGTGCTATATACTGGGCACGGGGGTGGTGGAATGAAATATAAAGGATTATGTGGAGGGTAGCAATGGTGGGGAGGAATGTATGGAGCTTGGGCGTAGACTTGGGCTTGGGATTGGGGATAGGGGCGAGGTGGTCTTTTAGGAACGGAATGGGTTCCAGCTACGACAGTCGCCGCGTCCTCTTTCTTTTTTTTCACCTCCGAATGCGCCAGATCTACCTTGAATCGCTTGTGTGGTGGCTTTTAATGCGGCAAAACTCACTATTTGGCCGCTCTTGATTCCGTCCTCTATCATCTCCCCAATTTTGAGGACTTCAATAAAAGACTTTCCCATTCCCAGAAGTAAATGTTGAAAATAGGTCTCATCTTGTGCCTGAATGAAAACCTATACTAACTTACTTTCTTTCATTGGAGGCTTTACCTTGGTGGCCTGTTCATGCCACCTTATCGCATATTCCCTAAAACCTTCAGTGCTTTTCTTCTTCATGTTGACCAAGGATTTTTCATTCGAAATCAGGTCAATGTTATACTGAAAATGGTGAAAAAACTCAGAAGCTAAGTCATCCCAACTGTTCCACTTGTCGATATCCTGATCGATACACCATTCTGAAGCCAGATCAGAAAGACTCTCGCTAAAGAAGGCCATGAGCAGCTCTTCCCTTCCTCCTGCATCCCTCAACTGGTTGCAATAACGTCTCAAGTGTGCCACGGGATCACCGTGCCTTGCATACTTCTCGAACTTGGGCATTTTAAAACCGAGGGGAAGGTTGATGTCTGGGAACATGCAAAGATCTTTATAAGAAACACTCCTATAATCTTCGATTCCCTGTAAATTCCTCATAGCCTGTTCTAAACTTTTCAACTTCCGTGCTATGATTTCCTGTTCCTCTGTTACGACAGGTTTCTCTGTATTAAATGGAAATGCAGGTGGTTGAGTGTACCCATACGGTTCATTTATTCTCAAAGTAGGCTCCGGGGCATAATACTGACTATCTGGAACCTTCAATACTGGCTCACTGGCAGACCTAGGAAGCCCTATTGTGGGACGCATAGCATATATGGGAGCTTCAGGTGGTGGTGGAGCCACTAATACCGGTGTGATCGGTGGCGCCGGCTGAGCAGCGGGTCTTGATTGGGGAGCTGCCAAGGGCACACCAGAACTGCTAGGATAATAATGTCGCAGAGTGAATCCTGACGCGTGCTCAGGTGACTCAGTAGGAGCAGAGAATTGCGCCTGAGAGAGCGGTGGGTAATTAGAGATATTCCCAAGACCTTCAGGAAGCGGAGGAGGAGGCATTCCGCTGGCCCATGCCCGGTGCAAATCTATCAATTGTTGCCTGAGCCTTACTACCTCATCATTGTGTTCTGAACTTTCTTCCCTGTGATCCTGATCCGGGTCAATAAGCGAATTTTCAATCTCCCTGCTAGCCATGGCGAGCTTTGCTTTGGATCTAGTGAAGTATGGGTGACTAGCTAGAGTGCTGCAAACCTACCATTGTTATCTGAAAGAACATGCTCATCAAAGACGACATCTATTAGGATTAGGGCACACAACAAGCATGGGAATCACATTGGTAAAATTGTCCTAAATTCATGTTCATTTCTACCAGCTTTTGAGGGTAGCGAGGTCATTTTAACATCATCCCGATTTTTATCTACACTTATTTTTATCTACACTTATTATTATTATTATTTTTTATTATTATTTATTTTCTTTGGTATCAATCTCTGTTCTTTTCCTTTCTTGTCTCATCATCCTTTCTTTCTTTTCTTCTCTCGCTATCTACCTTCATTTTATCATTCTTTATGGCTTTTTTTTTTTTTTTTTTAAAATACAAAACAACGAAATAAAATGATTAGATCGAACCAAAAAGTAGGTTGCCTACGTATCATGTTATACATGAATCAGATCTTGCGTAGTTCGGGCAGCATATGCATAAACATTACATAATTGAAATTTTTTTTTCGTGAAAACGAAAACAAACAAACAAAAGAAAGATGTAACCTCATAACATTTGATGAAAGAAAGAAACAAAACATGCAACGAATTTAGGACCGCTTTAAAAACTAAACAACAAATACAAAATAACATTCTAGACCCCTAAGACGACATACGTGAAATTACTGATAAAGACCCTAATACCAAAACAAATTGACTCCGACTTAAAACTGACTCCACCCTACAATGATAAAAATATAAAAGACTCAAATTGAACTAAGATAAGAAATGCTCTTTCAGACTGGTGCTCTGCGTGATGACCCTGGCTGAGATGGACCTGCCTGTGAAGTTCTCTTTCTCCTATTCAAACTTTGTAGCATGTCCTGCAAAGACACCCTGATATTGGGGAGGAAGCTTCGGGCCCGTATTCCTGACTCATGAGGAGTGCAATTAGAAAGATTATTCTGACACCTTCCTACAATCTCGAACAAATCTGCTAACTGAACTCTTAGTGTCTCCACTTTGGACCCCGCACTTTCATCCTGATGGTCGTCAACTATGCATTCTTCCTGTATTCTCCCTCTAAGCTGCGCTGGTAAGGGTTGACTGATACTCCGAGGGACAGATTGAAGCCAGACCCCATATCCCTGAGTGTACCCCGGATTATCCAAACTTTCTTTGAGGGTGTCCACACCTAGCTTTGTTGCATGCTTACAGAACTGCTCGTATTTGCTTTCACGTAAGGCTTGGTCCTTGAAGTACTCAACATCCTTTAGAAGATCCACTACTGGTGGCACGTCCTGCGGCTTACCTAACTGGTACATTACCCTAGAAGGACTGTATGGTCTAGTGCAATTAAGCCCTAACATAACTAGAAAGAGCTACATTTGACAACCAAAAGAGATTATCTTTGGTCGAAGCCACAGACAAGTCCACAAAATGTTATCCCTGGTTCTTGACTCAAGAAATTCAATCCAAGCGTCGACTCCCACGGGTAGCGAGAATTTATCCAAACGCAACTTGAGGTCCATGGCTTTCACTCAATTGGGAATACAACGATCTACCACGTCTGGTCTAACTAAAGAAGGCGCATGCAAATTCTCTATCATCCATAACTGCAATATCAGGTTACTGCCCTAAAAAAATCTCACCCCCGCTTGACTTCGGTTAAAGCCTTATATATTTCTGTTAAGATCATGGGTATGAGAGTGAACCTGCCCTTTTAATTAATGCCCTTGTCATTTTGATCCTTATAAAATAGAGCCATCACTACAGATTGCAAATGTGTATTAATACGTCTTTCTTCTAGCGGAAACACTAAAGTACCTAACAAAGCGAGGGTGAAGACTTCAAGACGCTTTCTCTCCCACTTCTCCTTAATCATATGAAATTCATCCCAAAAGCAATCAAAACCTTTTGAGGTCCCGAATCTAGCAAACAAAAAATCTAAGGAAACCCACGAATCACTTAAACAACCCAAACGCATACCCTTACTTTTTAAACCACAAGACTGCAAAAATCTCACGCCAGTATGATTTCGTGCTCGGATCATATCCTTCTAGATATAGGGAAAATGCAACAAAGCGGATATTTCTGTCAAAGTAGAAGTCATTTCACATTCCCCAAACCTGAAACCAAACTACTTGGATCCCAAAAGGTCAACAAAGCCTCTATTAAATTTGGACGAGGGGTAACATGCAGAAGTTCTGTAAGATCACCTAATATTTTAATCAGTTTCTGCTGATCAACATAGTTAAACATTTCCCACCACTTGATTAACTTTTTAGGCACCTTGACAACTATCAGGACTCTATACTTGGTGGACAAATCCATCCTGTAATAACACATAAGATACTATCTCAAAAATTCGACAGGAGTTGAAGATTCCCAACCCTTGGGATTTTTTGACGCAAACATATGTTGATGGGACAGACCACTTTATGACTCCAATTTGCCAAACAGAAGTACTGAGCAAAATCAGTCTACTTGGCTAACAACTCTAGATTACGGGGCGAGAGACCTAGGCTAATAATAAGACAAAGGCCAACACAAAGATTACCGAACCCACCAAGGGTTGCCTACGTATCCCAACCCGAGGAAAGGGAATCAAGTATGTGTAGTTCATCAGATTGGACAATTAACGATTAACTAATAAATTGACCCTAACTTAAGAGACACAACAAAAAACAAACGAATAAAAATATTTTGGATTTTCAACTAGACATTTCAACTAAGACTGACACCACCAATTATGAAAAAAATCCTTTCGGTATTTTGTTTTTGACAAATAAGTAGAAAAGGCAAACAAAAAATCCTCTTTTTTTTTTCATTTTTTTTTGTTGAACTTACGGTACCTTGAGAAGATAAATGCAAAACGTAAAAAAAATCTTTTTGAGTTTTTGGATCGTGAAGAACAAAAGCCATAAAGAACTCTAAAATAAACTACGACACTCTTTTTGATTCATTCTTTTCAACTTTTTTTTTTGCCTACGCACCTTACTCCTAACAAATGCTTTTTCTTTTTCAAATCAGTCCATCAAATGACCACGTTATCCTTAAAGATGCAACAGTTAGCACGTAGGGATGCTTTAGAGGTGAGTCTCCTACAAAGGGCCATGTGGGTCCCGCTAGGTCTCAGTATGATGCACATAAGCATGACCTAAAGGCTGACTTACATTGTGTTCACTAACAAGGTTGTTTGGGGGAGCGTATGGTCGATAGTGGCTGCTTTGCTTTCTACCTACTCCATAACACCGATGGCTCCCTCCCTAAAATAAGGGTGACTCAACTAGAGGTCATTTACAACACGTGTACTACGGACTTGTTGCAGAAAAAAGGCCTGGGGGTAGACATATGATGCCAGATATAAAAGCGGTAACACATAGGATAAATGCTATAAACAAAAAGCACGAAAAACGCACAAAAAGTGATAACAATAACACAAACAATGCTTATACACTCGTAATGCCAAACGAAGCCGATACGACTCCAAAATAACCTCGAATTCTGAAAAGTCCCCAGCAGAGTTTTCAGAGCTGTCACACCTCTTTTTCGTACTCCAAAAGATTAATTTTTAAGTTCGAAAGCGTTTTTATTATCAAAGTGACGAAAAATAAAAATTTGTTTCGAAAAAGGATTATTTACATGTTTTTTTTTATTCAGAGTCGCCACTTGGCATAATCCAGTGTGCCAAGTCACCTTTGAAAAATCCTTTTCAAAACAATTTGACTCTTTAAGACTGGTTTGCGAATAGAGAGAAACAACGGTGTTTACCGGTGGCAGGCCGACGTATTTCTGGCGAGAAATTCACCGACAACCCTTCAATTTTCCTGCCTTTATCTCTCCGTGTACTCCATTTCTCTCTCACTCAATCTATCCTCTCTCTCATTTTTCTCTTCTTTTCCATCCAGATCTCTCCGTTTCTCTCTCACTCCGACCAGCTCTCCATTTCTCTCTCACGTTCTCTCTCCGATCTCCATTTTTTCTCACAGGTGTGTGTGTGCGTATGGTGTTCTGTGTAGAAGATGAAAATGGAATTGTCTTCTATGAAATTTTGGTGTGTGTGATGTATATGTATGTTGTTCTTCTTTGGGGGATCAGTGAGAGGATTTTGTGTGTGAGGGAAAAAAAAAATAGACGTGATGAGCGCGTGCAGGTGTGTTTTCTGTTAATTCCCCCAGAAAAATGGAAAAAAAATGGAGGTGCTTTTTTAGTGTGATTTTCTGTGTCTGTGTGTGATCTTTTTTTTGTATTTGTTGGTGAACAAGTTGTGAGTTCAGTGATCTGTGTATGGTGATGACTCCCGTTTCCCTTGGAGAAGAAAAAATAATAAATTCCCCTTTCCAGTCAGGTCCCTTGCTTTTTTAAAGGAATTTTGGTGTCTTTTCTGTGAGGTGTACCCATGGGGCCCACCTCTTTTTGTGTATATCTATTTTTTTTTTTCTTTTGCCTTTGTGGACAAAAAATGGAGGGGTGGTGAGGTGTTATTTTTTAATTGGAGGGATAAGGGTTAGGTGTCTTCTTTTAATTGAAAAGGATTGTTAGGATGTTAAAAAGAATAAAAGTTTGTTAGGGATTTTGTTGAGAGTTGTTTTTTTTTTTTTTTTTTTTGTATTTTTTGTGGGATGTAATTACATGGGTGAGGGTATATGGTAGGATAAGGTAAAAAATGGGTAAGAAGTGCTATCGGGAAGGGACAAAATTACGTGTCTACAAATATGATATATCATTTTATTTATTGAATTTGCTTTTAATTGTTTGAATAATCGATAAATTCTCTTAGAAGTTTTTATTATAATATTCAGTTTCTGATAGACTAATAAAAAATTTTGGTAGTCCTCACAAAATTTTACTCCTCTAAGAATGCTTCATGTGGCTTTATTTTTCTATCGGAAACAACCACTCTACTTCTTCGGAGGTAGTGGTATGGATTGCGTACATTTTATTCTTCCCAGACCCTACTATGTGGAAATACACTAGGTACTAGGTTGTTGTTGTATGGGTATCTATAATTGGTGTATCTTGCATTGTAACTCCTTGTATTTCAATTTAAGTACTATTTTAGTTTTGTTGGACAAAAAGCTTAAGAAATAAAAGGAGTTTTTTGAATTTTGTGCTTTTAATTAAAAATATACTTTCTCCGTCTCATATTAGTTCTCTAATTTCTCCTTCACATGTCATTAAGAAATCATAAATAAGAAGGATAGTTTCACTAATTGACCCGCAAGAAATTCTTTTTAAACTTTATAAACTTGTGTATACTTTTAAAAAAGAATGTATCGCAAGTGTTTTGTAAACTGATAAGTAATTTAGAACTACTATTTTTGATAGATAACTAATATGAGACATATGGAATATGAAGTTTTAAATTTTGAAGTCTTAAACTTATCATATATGTAGAATATCGAAATTAAAGACATGCTAAATAATGAAACAGACTCTTTTTTAAACAAATAAAAAAAAAAAGTAACACACTTAAATTGGAATGAAGTAGTAACAAATATGTATAGCCCATGAAATAATATTTGATTAATGCACGAAGCGCGTTCAAGTTACCTGTTAGGTTAAAACGAAGGGATTATCAATCACCTTTAGTAAATACATTTGGAAACAAAAATTTTGCAAGCAATAGACATCTGCACAGTAAAAGTTCCTTACATACACAATTGCAAATATAAAAAATTAAACGTGGAGAAATAATTATACTTGTTAGAACAAGCAGTTCACACATTATTCTGGAAATAAATATTAAAAAACAAAAGGAAAAAAGTGTTTGTATGCACAACATCAACATGCCCAGAGTAATAGAAACCTTATCCCTATCATGTGCAGGTCTCGAAGAGCTTGTTTCTGGTAGATATTCAACTCAAGCAAATATTACATAACTAATTTCGGAGAAACCAAGCTTTTTGTATAAACGATTCCTTTCTCAAAGGACTCACGTCGAGGCCAACATCCAAATTTTCCTTTGGTGTCTGAAATGTCAAGGTCCAAGGTTTTAATCCTTGATGTGGTAATTCTCCCGGTGAATATAGCAGCACATCGCCATCTGGAAACCTATATCGAGGTTTGACTGTAACAAGATCATAGGCTTGTATGGTAAACAATACCATCCAAGATTCCTTAACGCCATAGTCTTTCATCGCCCATAACTTAAACGTGTACGACAAATTATCGCCATCAGCAGTTATATGGAAGCATAGCATTCCATCCAATAATGAAATGCCAATATCAGGCAGGCCTTGAATCCCTATGAACATTTCCTCTAGCAAAGGTAAAACTCCAAACACCTCATTTGAAATATCAAATGAAACAAGATGAATCTTTCTTTCTACATTTAAATGACCAAGCCAGTGAAATGCTCCATGGACATATACTAAAGGATCAAAGGAACAATTTTATTTGGGTAAGGATAAATCTCCATTTTACATTCTGTGCTAGGGCAAATGACAGTTGGATGATTACAAATTTTTCTCCAAGAACCACTTTTTAGCGTGAGAATTTCAATCGATTGTTTTGGATATTTCGTAATGTTCAACTTAAGGATCTTATAGCCATCACTTGTAGCGTCATAGCCCAATCCGAAAATAAGAATACTCTTCGTTAAAGTCTGAATGGGAAAGTAACGCGGATTCTTTTGTGGAGGGGTTCCACAATAAAAGCTGTGTATCAGCCTTAAGAAGAACCAACCCATCGGAAGAAGCAAATAATTCATAATGATCCACGTAGTAGGTTAAAGGGGAATCGAGTTGTTGTACATTCTCAGAAGCCGATAAAGAAGAAGAATAGAACTTAAACTTTAACATACCACATTGAGTAGTGGACCGTTGGCGAATAAGAAGCTTTTCAGATTTTGATTCAGGACTACTACGATGCTTCATCTCAAAATAAGGATATGATATTAATGCGTCCCAATATTTTGAAACACATTTGAACCGAAGAAGAGACCGAACGGGTAACCTGTTAGTTTTCCACAATTATTTCCTCATGAATGTGATCAATTCCAGTGTCCTACATAGTACAAGGCAAGTGGTTTAGTAGTTCACAGGTTGACGACATTAGTCCTTCGAAACAAGAAGGAATATTAACGAAGAAAACTATCTGGACTTTGGGTGTGCATGTTTGGTACGAAGGAAAATGTTTTCCAACATGTTTGGTTGGTTGAAATGTTTTGAAAACAATGACTTCCCTCATGAAAGTGGAAAAGAAGTTGCCAAAGTGACACTCCAACTGCAGAGGCGGAGCCAGCCTAGTAATAGGTTTCGTCCGAACCCCTTCGATCCGAAAATTATACAATTAATATATGATTAAAATAATTTTTAATTAATACATGATTAAAATAATTTTTATGTATATATTGTAGATGTTGAACCCCTTTCTTTAGATTTTGAACCCTTCAACATAAATCCTGGCTCCGCCTCTGACCCTCCTCTGGCCCACCTCTAACTCCAAGTTTATTGTCTCCTCCCACACCCACCCAAACCCCCCAACTGTTGATCATCCCACCCCGCCATCATAGCGTTTTGCTAGATAACATAAAAATGTTTCTGAAATAATATTTTCTTGTCTACTTACCAAACACTAGAAATAAGTAAGAAACCAAATTATTTTTCAAGAAAACGTTTTCTATGAAATTATTTCGTGGAAAACATTCTCCTTCATACCAAACAAACCATGCAAAACTCAATTTCAAGTAACAGCCTAAATCAGAACTCACCTGCTGATCAATTTGGAAATCCATTTGGTTTGACTGAGAAAATCCATTATTTTCAATTTGAAAATGCTTTCTCTTTGCTACTTTGATGGACATTGAATGCTTACGATGAACACAAAGTTGACAAAATAAATAGAGGGCAACGAGTACAAAACCCTAAACCCTATAAATAAATAAAACACATGGGGCCGTTTGGTAAGCAATATAAGGTGAGATATTCTAGACTTAAGTTTGATATTAAATTTAAGAAAAATTACAGGAAGTGACAAACTTACGATCATAATTACAATAAATAGTAATACTTTTACTAAAGGGAGAAGGACAAAAATAGCCCCTGACATAAAACTACTTACGCAAAAATAGCCCTGATTTTAATTCCCACTTAATAGCCGTTAAACGAATTCCATCTTCTAACCATATTGTAAACATGTCTAAAAAAAAGCCACAAAATTTGGCCTAATAAATATCTTTTCTTTTCGATTAAAACTCACACTTTCCTTCCCCAATTTTACCTCAGGATTTACTTTCCATTAGAACCTCACAATTCCTCTTTCAGATACAACACATTACCTTAAATAATTTCATAAATTGCATATAAATCTATAAAAATACTCCGTCAATTAGCTTCAAAAGTGTTTTTCATTCACAATTAGCTGAAATTGATAGAAATTAGAGCTTCAAGTTTAGTTTTAGTTCCAATTATACTACAATACGGAGGAGAGTGGTTAAGTGATGTGCAGTTTGAAAAATTTACAATCAATGGAGTACTTTTGAATTTCAGCTGGAAGTACGAATATTTTGTTGATGAACTATATAAGCAATTGAATCTAGAGAGAAATTCTGGTTTAATGATGATAAAATACATTGTAAATAAGATTTTTTTTTCGCATTTCTCATCAAAGGTGGCTCTTGGGTGGATCTATGACTATTTACAATGATATGAGTGTTAGACTTTATATGAAGATGAAAAAAAATTTGGATATAAATGAATTTTTATTCTGTATAACACTCATAGAGATGGAGAATCTTCAATTAGAAATTTGATCGAAACATCTCCGAATGCTATTTAAGTTCATCCGATACCTATTTCTGATTATACATGAATTGAATATAATTTTTCTGAGGAAGAAATGGAAGAAGAACCCTAATCTATAATGAAGGATCCACTTCATAGAGATGTTGAAGAAGGACAGTTGTACTAGGATAAAAATACAATATCAAGTGTGATGAAACATTATGCAATCCGTGAGAGATTCCAATTTAAGGTGAAAAGATCATCATCATCAAGGTATAAACTATATAACTACTTTATATAATCTATATCAACAATGTATAAGGTTTATATTTTGTTGGAATATAGGTATAAACTTGCCTAAATACTGCATATAATTGTGTAACTACTGTATAGGAACTGTCTATATACTGCATATAAACTGTGTACCTATTGTATGGGACCTGTATATATACTGCATATGAATTGTGTACCTACCGTGTAACTACTGTATAGGACCTGGACCTGTGTATATAATGCATATAAAGTACTGCATATGAACTGTGTACCTACTGTATACCCATATTATATAAATGTACCATTATTGTATATAAATGTATCTAGGTACTATCTTAAGAGTATCAATCAAAGATGCAATTAGACTTTTAGATCTTCAAGTCAACAAAATTCAGAAGTTTTCATGGTGACAAAATTTGTCGATATGTATATTGATATTAAACTATAAAACTACTTTATATAACCTGTGTCAACAATGTATAATGTCTATATATTGTTTGAATATAGCTATGAACTTGCCTAAATACTACTTATAAATTGTGTAACTACTGTATAGCACCTGCATATATATTGGATATTAAACTATATAACTTATAAGACCCCACAAAGTCCTAGTCATTTAAGTCCTATATAGCATGCCAAAAGAGATCCCAGACTTAGAAAAATATTCAGCTAAGTGTTAAGACTTAGAAGCATTTTTAGCCTTCGTAATTGGACGATCTTATTTTCAATCCTCACAACCTTAGAATGTTAATTTTTAAATTGATTCATGATCAGGGATGTCAATAGGTCCTCTTGGGTGAGTTTTGGAATTTTCGGACATCATTTGAGTCGTGTTTGGATGGGCAAAATAGCAAGCCAATGCGATCTTAACACGTCGCATTAGCTATAGTATCGTACCCATCGACGTGACGCAACGCCTATCACGTCACTGGGCACAGATTGTGTATTAAGTTATGGGTTTGTGGGGGTAATTAAGTCATTTTCCTCCCACATTAAATCCCCATAACACGAAATTCAGCCCCTCAATAGTCAAAATACACTCACTCATTCTCAAAATCCTCTCAAGAAATAAACCCTAGTTCATCAAGATCAAGATCAAGTTCTAAGAAATCCCCAACAATCTTCATGAAATCAATAATCAAGGTATGCTAGGTGTTTATCCTTGGGTTTTCTTCCACCCTTGGAGTTCAAGAACCCTTTTTAAAACTATAAGTTTTCAGATTTATGATTTACATGCGTAAATTTAGTTGTATTCATGTTTGTGTTATTGTATGGGTTTTAATTCAAGATTTAATTATAAGTTTCATGAACATAAGATAGCGTGTATGCTGATTGATGTAATTCCCATGTTAAAACCCTTGAAATTGCAAGTTTAGGTTGTAGTCATGATGCTTATGTGTTGTTCATTATCATGTGCATTAATTATACTCTCCAAGTATTTGATAGAATGTCTATGTAAATTGAATAGTGTAATCATGATATGTTAGCAAGTGTTCTCATTCATGTACAAGTTCATGACCGCCAAGTGATTGACAAAATATCTCAGTGAATGAATTGTGAACAATTGACTATTGCCATGCTTTCAAGATTTGCTATGTTTTATCTATTATGCTATAGAGTCTTGGGGGTATTTATTACCTGAATCTAGCTATTTACTTAGTTGCAGTAGTTATAGAATAGTCCTAGTAAAGGTCAAGAACAATAGTACTCAGTCATTTAACAGAACTCAGTGAACTCAATCCAGTTCGATCAGTCCACGATCAGGGTCAGTTCAGTCAAGCTTAGTACAATCTAGTGATCAGTGTCTTCCAGTTGGGAGTATGATTCAGCATGAGCGAGCCTAGGGATGGGGGATCACCAGTTAGTTAGGACTAGGACCTTAGAAGTAATCCTTAAGTTCCAGAACTACATAGCCAGCGTAGATTATGAGAGGTCACCCGCCAGTTTAGGGCTGACACTCTCAGGGATCACTCGATAGTTTAGGATTGATCTCAAAGGTCATCCGTTGGTTAGGACTGACTCCACAACCATTGTTAGTACCCCTGGCACGGTATTAGAACCTTTTCAACTAGGGTCATAGGTTGGACCCCAATCAGATCAGACTGAGGAATGTCGATTAGATGAACACTCCCACAATTACAGTTTCAATTTCAATATTCAGTAAAGAACTCAGACAGTTCTACAGAACCATGGCTATCAGTTATCAGCTACTCAACCATCAGATTTCAGTAATTAGTTTCAGTATAATCTTATATACACGATGTGTACTATATATGCATTATTGTATATTTGACATGTTCAGTAGTTATAGTTTTGCATGTACTCTCATCCAATTACTTTATGATGTTTATTCAGTCAGTTATCAGCTTATGCATATGAACCCATGTATATCAGTCTACCTCACTTAGCATACTAGTACATTCAAAGTACTGACACATACTCTTTCTTTGCGCTATAATGTCTCATATCATTGGTTCAGATGCACGGGTTCCTGATCATACTTAGCAGCTCAGGATATCTGCGGTAGATTCAGTAGTGATTCCTTATCCATCGAGGATATTATTTATTTCAGCAGATTTAGTATGTTCAGTAGTCGGAGTTAGTTAGGGACTTGTCCCATCAACTCCATATTCAGACAGTCAGAGGCTTTCGAAGTAGATTACTTCAGATAGATCTTCAGTATTTTTGGTAGTATTATCAGTATTCAGTATCTTGTTTTTAGTTTATGAACCTTATGGAATTTTCAAATTACTTCCGCATATATTTTCAGTATTATTATTCAGTGCTCACAGGAGGTACCAGTCATGGGTTAGCTTGTGATCTTTTGGGGTCGTACGCACTGTGTGACGTCCAAGGTGTAGACTTGGGGCGTTACATAACTACTTTATATAAACTGTATCAACAATGTATAAGGTTTATATTTTGTTGGAATATAGGTATAAACTTGCCTAAATACTGCATATAATTGTGTAACTACTGTATAGGACCTGCATATAGACTGCATACAAACTGTGTACCTACTATGTAATTACTGTATAGGACCTATATATATATTGCATATAAACTCTGTACCTACTGTGTAATTACTGTATAGGACCTATATATATAATCCATATAAAGTACTATATATGAACTGTGTACCTACTGTATACCCATATTATATAAATCTACCATTGTTGTATATAAATGTATCTAGGTACTATCTTTAGTGTATCAATCAAAGATGAAATTGCACTTTTAGATCTACAAGCCAACAAAATTCAGAAGTTTTTATGGTGACAAAATTTATCGATGATCACACCTATCCAATTGCGGACAGAATGCTTTCACAACAGCATGCTACTTCATTAACCATTGCTAAAATGGTGAAGCACAACTTTTTAAATCTAAAGTCAACATATACTCCAGCAGATATCATGGATGAAATGATAAACTTTTACGGAATTAGGATGAACTACAAAAAAGTATATAGAGCCAAAGAAAAAACACTTGAACTGGTCAGAGGTTCCCTGTGTGAATCTTATGCTAAATTACCAGCTTACCTATATGGTAAATATAATAAATCCAGGATCGTTCATAAGGCTAGACAAAATGGAGGACAATCACTTTTTATATGCTTTTGTCGCGTTGAACACATCAATTAGGGGTAGGAGATATTGTATGCCTACCATTGTTGCTGATGGAATTTTTCTGAAATTTGCATACAAGGGGACAATGTTGTTTGCTAGTGTGCTGGATGCAACAGGTGAGTTTCATGAAACTTTTTTAGACAAAATTATGTATATGCTGGCATGCACTGATAGACACTTTTCCACTTGCTTAATTAGGACATATTTTGCCACTAGCATATGTTTTTTTTCATCCTAAAAATGATGCTTCATGGGAATGATTTTTTCATATGTTTAACATTGATTTTGGTGAAAGGAAAGGCATGCGCATAGTATCTGATAGGCATGATAGCATATTAAAAGGTGCTACAATTGTATATCCAAATGTGGCTCACTATATATGCATCTACCATCTATGGAACAACATCAAATGTAGGTTTAAGAAAAATCAGAAACAATTAAAGGGGATCTTATTTACAATGGCAGAACATACATAAAGACAGACTTTGATTGATTTATGGAAGACATAAACAAAATTAATAATAGGGTGAAGGAGTAACTATTTGATATAGGCTATGAAAAATGGTCCATAGCTTATTCCTATGTGAATAAGTCGATGATCATGACTTCAAATATATCAGAGTCCCTAAATTCAACAAATAGAGATGCAAGAGATCAGTCAATTAAAAAATTCCTACAATTCATGATGGATCTGGCCATGACATGGAATACTGAACATAGACAGTATTTAGAAGCAACATTTACAGAACTGGAAAATAAATACAGTATAATAATGAGGGGAAATCTCATTTTATCAGATAAAGTGAAGGTATAACTTCTTATTTCTACTTCACAGATGTTTACATATTCTAATGTGCAACACTATTTACTAATACATTTGTACATTGCAGGTGATGGATTATACTCACTATTCTTATGTAGTGATTGATGAAACTGAAAAATGAAATATTATGTGCATGTGCGATAAAAAAGGCTCCTGCCTACAATTTCAAGTAGATGACATACCTTGTTCACATGTTAAGGCGGTGCTAACTTACATACATATGGACTTATAAAGCTATTGTGCTCCATATTATACAAAAGAAAATTTCTTAAAAGCATATGAACTTTCAGTTATACCACTTCCTGATGAAACAGCTTGGCACATTCCATCAGAGATATTAGCTAATATAGTACTGCCACCAATCTGAAAATCAAGACCAGGTAGACCAAAAAATAACAACTGAGGAAATGGAATTATGGACTACTTTAAGCAACAAATTTTATGTGGGCGGTGCGAAAAAACAGGACACAATCGAAGAACATGTGGAAATGCTCCAACAAGAATCTAATAGGATGCTACTACAAGAATACTTTTATCTTTCTCATTATTTTTCTTGAAAAAAGACTATTCTTTTCATAGCAATGTAATAGCCTCCGCTACAATGATATTATTTTACTTCAAATACAACACTTTCAGTTTATAGAATAATGCTTATGTCTTTTTTATGATGAAATTATCTAATTTCAATTTCATTCGTACTCTAAATATAAAAATCTGGTGTTTCATTCATTTTAGGCACATTATTTGGTGATGTGCACTAATAAACTCCTCTGAGCTAGAGGAGTGTAATTTTCCTTCTACAATACCTAAGAAAACTGCATATCATATGTGTCAATCATGTATAATACCTATATACAGGTTGAATATATATAAGTAATAGTATTTGTCTTTTGAATTTTTCGCACATTTTTTTAAAATACATTTCACAGCTTAATCATAAGTAGTTATCTTAATTATTTTACTTCATTTTTTCTTTAACGTTTTTCTTAAATAACACTTCACAAGTTAAAACAGTAAAGATAGATTTATGCTGCACTAATATAAATCATGTGTCAATCATATGTAGGACCTCTATATGGTTTGGATATAGGACCGAAATTAATTAGCGAATGCATAGCACCTCCTTATTGTGAATATAAATTATAAAACTACTTTTATAAACTATATAACTACTTTATTTCAACAATTATAAGTTCTATATGTGGTTGGGATAAATGTATAAAATTGCAGAAATACTGCACTTAAACTATGTAACTATTGTATAGAAACTGAATCAATGTTGCATATAAGCTATACTATATATAAATCGTGATCAAAATAAACTAACAGATGCACTGCTATTGTCTTTTCATAAAATCAAAAATCACTTGTACAGAATTGTATCAAGTGCCAAAACATATAGTATTCAGCATAACAATTCACGATAAGAATCTCCAGTGTATCAACACAAAAACAAAAACAACACTAAGCATTTCAACACTAAACATATATTTCACATCTATACTTCAAAGACATTCCTAGCTAAATTTGTTGCACACCATCATTTTTCTTCAACAATTGACTAGTAGATTCATCTTCACTAACTGTACATTGCCTTTGTTTCTTCTTTCCATAATCCCAAAACAATACACTATACTAAATTTGAATAGCATCAATATCATCTAGATGATTAAAAATTTCAAGACCATCAAGTAAATACTCAGCAAAGGCAACAACAAATACACCACAGTCCCTGCAACACAATACGGCATTAGTATAATTGAAAAAATTATTTGAAAATGAGCAATTGAATATGCATTAAATATATTATGTGTTGGCTTGAGTTGACAGTCCATCAACAATAAGAATATCAAAAGAATTAGCCACTGAAAATCCATCGCTCTTACTTCCCAAAATTCAATACATGAAAGAATGTGTGAAATTAACTCTGAATACACTGCAACTGATTTCTGAACATGAACGATATGCCTTGCACCATACATTGAATCATACACATATATGCATTGATCCTTAAAAGATAACCTCGCCAAAATTCAGTGAAACTCTTCAACAAGATTAATTGGGAAAAGAACGTTGTCAACACTCTTCCACGATACGTTGCATCTCATAAAAAATCCAAGCATGTACTTAGAAATTTGATGTTCTTGAGTGATAACTGTTACATCCCTATTGTTCTCCACAAACTGCTTATATAAAGTCTGAATCAAGCAGTTAAACCAACAATCGGTGGTTGTAAATTTAACTAAACCACCAACTGGCCCGTATTTTGACTTCTTTTGCTAATAGTAAAAGATAACATCAATATGTTGAAAATACGAACAATAAAACCATGTTAAAATGCTAAACATAAATACAAAACACTAACTAAAATCTAATAAATACGAACTACTTATATAACATGCATCATATACAAAAAATTCAGTATTCCAATTAGCTTATCACTATCAAGTACAAATATAAAAAGTTTATAACCTACTTAACTAACAAATTCATTACTTATTGAATCAGTTAAGGGTATTCCTGGATATGCCAATGTGAAGATCTCTCTTTTATTTTAATGGTATCAACTCCATAGTCAAATTATTTTGAGAGAGCATTGACAGAATCTGAATAAACAGGCCTATAAAAAATGTTACAAAAATTATAATATATGACAAAATAAAGTAAAATGAAAATAAACTACAAACAGAAAACTTAAATCTGTTTAACGTGTAACAATCTGGCAACAAATTTGTTAAACTGTAATGTCATTTTCATATCATCAATTTACTCTGTAATACTCTTCACAAAAGGATGATTTATAGACAAGAGGCATTTACTTGGCGGATGTAACACCCCAACTTAAGAAGGAGTCCCACATCGATATAACATAGGTGGGATACTGGGTATATAAGTGAGATGCTGGGTATATAAGTGAGAAAGCCTTACTCCCTAGTGACGCATTTTAAAGCCGTGAGGGCCTGGGCCCAGAGCGGATAATATCACTAGTGGGTTGGAATGTGATAGGGGTATATCGGGCCTGTGTGGTTCGGGATGACCATCGCGGCCAGGGCCTCAGGTCAGGTCATGACAGAATAGTATCAGAGCCGCTCCTGTGTCGTCCCTGTCCATATAGGCCAGAGTTCAAACTGAGTGTAGGCAAATCTCGGTAAGGAGGGAAAAACGTAAATCCTATTCGGTGGGTCAAACCTCAGTGAGGATGCTGAGTCCATAAGGGGGGTGTATGTAACACCCCAACTTAGGAAGGAGTCCTACATCAGCAAAACATAGGTGGGATGTTGGGTATATAAGTGAGATGCTGGGTATATAAGTGAGAAAGTCTTACTCCCGAGTGATGCATTTTAAAGCCGTGAGGGCCTGGGCCCTGAGCGGACAATATCACTAGTGGGTTGGGACGTGATAAGGGTATCTCGGGCCTGTGTGGTTCGGGATGCCTATCGCGGCCAGGGCCTTGGGTCAAGTCATGACAGCTGAGCATTCTCTATATTCCTAGATGGTTGACCTTCAACTTTGCCACAACCTGAATCAAATTTTGACAAAAATGATGATTCACATATTGCCGCTGGCTTACGTAATCGGCGAGGAATAACAGGTGTTTCATCCAACATAACAACAGAAGCAGCCACCATATTTTTCTCAATCCCTTTAAAATTATCACTTGCATTTGCATCAACCTTTATAACATTATCACATACTATACCAGTTGCATCAAGCATTGCAACACTCTTATCGGGTTGAGTGAACTTAGAAATTTTAGCGTCTGAAATTTCTGACCAATCAAGAGATTCTAGCTAAGCACTGCCACATCACCTTCTTTTTCTATTTTTTCATCACGAAATAGTTGAGTAAATTTAGAAACTTCAGAATCAGTAAAATTAGATCAATCACTATCAACCTGACTATTTCTATCCTCTCCTATAACCTTATTTTTACTTGAGCTTTGTGTGAACTTCAAAAAATAAAATTTGAAAAATTCTTCCAAGCACCATCCTTAAATCTTTTGGCCACAGACTCAACATTGACATGATCAACTACACAATCACCTACAAAAGAAACTTTCTCTCCAACGTCATCCATCAAATGATCAAATACATCACCACCTACATAATCTATTTTTTCCTACATCATCCATCAAATTATCATTTATATGATCCAGTTCCAGTGCAATAATATTTTGTTGTCCCACATTAGGTTGATCATCAACTTGATCATCACCTATACCACCAACATAGGTGTATCATCGTCTTTTTCATTTGAGTTGTCACCATTGTTATCCCCATTTGACGTAGCAAGCTGTACAAAAAATTTTGTAAAATAATTACAATAGTGTATATGAGTTTTGTTAAAAAAATAGGAAAAATTCAGGAAAAGAATACCTTAGGTTCATTCTTTATATGTAGAGCTCAAAAAATCAATTCAAATGAAGATTTCATAAACTTCTCCATCGAGAAAACCTTCTCCGTTAACTAAACATAAAAAAAAAAGTCAAAACATCAATTAACAGAAACATACAAATATGAAGAAAAACGTTCCACATACCATTTTAACATCACTTCTCAAAAGTTACAATTCATTATCTGAGCTAAATGACTACATTCTTGTTTATTGGTACCAGGCAAATCAGCAGAGTTCACAACCGCATCCATGGATTTGGAATCAAGTAATTGAAGTATTGATTTGTCAAGAACCATCGGCGTGATATTACTCAAAACTACCTACAGATAAAAAACAACACTCAACATTTAAAAAGAAAATAACCATTTCACAAAACATATATACATTACGTTTTAAAACAACTATATACCTGCTCTTGCCTAATATCAAAAAATGTAGACTTGACCTCCTAGTACATTGTTCTATGCTTTACAAACCAATTAAGTATATGTGGCACACTATAATGAATTCGATCAGCAAGAAAGCCATCGACATAAGGACAACACTCATAAAACCAATACTGAAATGCTAAGGGAAAACTAACACAACGATACATAGTTTTTCATTGACTTCATTGACTCCAACATCAGAGGAAAACATAATTTTCCCCAAGAAAATGTTTCATAGTTCCCGGATTCTACCAATAGGAAATTATTATTTGTTATAACATCTCTATACATGATAGAAAAAAGAAAGGCATAAATAAAGAACAAAATAAAAATTTGTAAAGCATCTTAATCATATTGCCACCTTTTTTCAATGAAACACTTCTAAATCAAGCTTTGTGACCTTGAACTTTTCTAGAAAATACAACTCCATCAGCTTACTTGTTGAGTAAAAGCAAATTCATTATTGTAATTTCCAGTACATTTTAAGCTGCTAATTATAGCAAACTCTTGTACACCAAACCGTAACTTAGCATTATTCACTTTAGTCTTATTTCATCATCTCTCTCACAAACAAGTTTTCTAACCAACATCCCATGAATAAGCTGATTTTGAGCAAAACCACTTAGTAAAGATAAGAAATACCCAAATCAACTATTCTTAAACAAATCAAGTTTCTTCTTATCCAACTTAGATTTCAAGGCAGTCACAATACCACAGTTTGTGTGCACATTGAGCTAACACTTGTAATGATCAGATGGACCAAGAAACAAATCCCAAACCTACAATAAGTAAGTGTACTTTAAGTTATAAATATTTCAAAAAGCTACATCTATTACTCATACAGTACTCATTACTATACTGTTATAAATTTTACATAGTAACAATACAATTATTCAAACTACACGCATTTTTTATGTAATGACATCACATATCTCAAAATTATACATCCACTGTATAGTAAATTTATCTCAACTCTATATATTTCATATATAATACTGACACATGTTATATACAGCAATAACACACATATTTCAAACATACACAAATTCTACACAAAAACTGAAATATCTATCAGACATAATTAATAGATAGAAAGAACACACAATGTACCTCAAAATCAGATAATTTGGGTATTTTTATCTTCCAATGAACATAAACTAGTTTACTTTTCTTTTTGGATGATTGAGCATCATCTTCTCCATCATTTGATCGATTCTTTTTTTATTATTATTTTTTGGGAGGAACAAGAGTATCTCCTTCATTTTTCACACTTATCTTTTCCTTTCGTTTAGATGACTTACCATCATCTTCATCATTTTTGAATGAATATTTTTTTTAATTTTTTGGGGAAGAACAAAAAGATCTGCTTCATCACTTACATTTATATTTGCCTTTTTTTAGATGATTTTTTTGTTTCGCCGTTGATGGATCACCTAATAATTTACCTTGAGACCTAGTAATTCGACTAGGAGTAGGATGAACATTCTTCAAATGCTTCAATTGAACATTATGATTTATTAAATCTTCAAAATCATCATCACCAACAACAAAATTAGGATAATATCTAATACCTTTACCAGCTAATTTCGAATCAATATTAAGCTTTTTCTTTAATTTCATCACCATGGACTTTGAAAGACCCTAATTAAAAAGAATAGTCGAAAAAGGACACTGTACTTAGTTGTTAAGTCTTTTTTTTTTTGAAAAAGGTAAGCATTTTTTTCCCTTTAGCTAATAGAATTATGCCTTATTAAAGAAAGGCATAATAAATGGTATTAACAAAATTCAGAGTGTTATTTCTGTCCAAAACTTGAAAGTTCGGCCATTATTTTTAAAAAGTGCCACAGGGAGTTCTTTTTCCTTTACAAAATTACATTTTATATAAAAAGTAGCATTTCTTTTGCCCATTAATTCAACACACGCACGTTTCACTTTATTAACTTTACCTTTTCCCTATTTTCAGTCCACAATTTCACTTCTCTCCAATCTAACCATTTTTTTTTTCAATTTTCATCTATTTTTCTCAAATTGTGGATAAGTATTGTGCTCCATCAAATAAGGTAAATATTAATTTACATTTTGTCATGACCCGGGTGGGGGCCCTAGCCGTGATGAGCATCTCGAACCATGAAGGCCTGAGTACTCCTCTAAATCTAGTAATCATGCACAATATTCATATAGTATAAGAAAATTTACGGAAAACAATTCATGATGGAACCATGGTCAATCTCATAAACTTGAACAATTTAAAAAGGGAAATCCTAAATATTATAAACATGTGACAACCGTCTGCGAAATTTCTAACATTACATTAGCCATCATACGTCTGAGACAAATCTGGGACAAGGCCCCTAATAGACCATAAAAAGAATGAATGAATGATATCTGAAAATCAGGCCTTCCGAAAAAGAGAAGGCTCACCAACTGTAACTTCTGACACACACGGATCTATTGTTGTATGGGACCGCGGAACTATGCCACAGATCCTGGAATATAAGGGGTCAATACAGATGTACTGGAACGCAGAGCAATCCAAAATAATAAATTTATACATATATAACATATGTGAGAGCAATTCATAAAAATATTATGCATGGAATAGTTTAGAATACATGGGCCATCTCAAATGATCTTAAAACAATCTTGTCAATGTAATTCTATGCTTTGTATGACTTCTGAGCTAGGTGGTACACCCTACATATCTAAAAGTTTCCCATGGATAATATGGGATCCGCCATTAACTCGATGGCCAAGCCCCAACCCAAGTTTCCACAAGGGTTGAAGTATCTGAATCTGATACGCCCTAGCGCACTAGGCCAACGTATAATCCTTCTTGGAGAAATAATAAACTCGTATCTGTAAAACACAATTTTGAGCAATGATTTTTATGAACTCATGCCTTCTTCCGGTAACCACCTAAATCTCTTTAAGCCCAATTTTAGCATTTTCAAAGCATGAATCATTCTAAGTTCAAAATCTGAAAATCTGAATGAAATCTGCTTTCTGTTCTGTTATTGTATTATTACTATGGTATTATCTAAATTAGTATCATCATACCAAGACTTGCAAGTTATATCTAAGCCATTCAATATCATTTATAGTATTCTCTTCCAAAACATAAAATTTGGACCACCATACTTCAAACAATTCAAAAATATTCATGTTTCAAAGCATTTGTCAAATTATGTAAAATTCATTGTTTCAATTTTTTCAACAAACATATGGCGGCCATGAAATTTATGAAAAAACATGCAATTTTCTTAATAAACATCTTTAACGATTAACACCAAATACAATACCCCCTCTTCACTGCAAAACCATAATCAAGTCTTAACAACCATAAAGGCATTTGTAACATACTTCACAAAATACATTCAAATAAATCATGACTTACGAAAACAAGAAATCTTTAAATAAGAGAGGGATTTCCAATTATTGATGCTCTCAATCCAACATTTAAATTCATCAAGTGCATGCATATATATATATATATATATATACAAGTAAGAGTTCAATTTTTAAGGGGAGGCCTCAAGACCAAAGCTATAATATTATTAAAGAGTTCATAATGCACATCCGTAAACGTAAATCTCAAAATCCCTTTACAAATTCATGATTTCTAAAATTTAAACCATATTCAAAGTGTTTTCAACAAGCCCATGTAGTTTTAAGGAAAACCCCACGTACCTTAGATTATAAGATTTGAAAGATAGAATCCGGATCTTGATCCTTTTCTTGAAATCTTGATCTTAGGGATGAGTTCTTAATCTTTGGGAGAGAGGTTAGGGTTTTTGTTTTTGAGAAATTTAAGTAAAAATAGGCATACTCTACCCTAAAAATGCTTTAATCACCAGTTAATACGATTAGGAATTGTAGGAAAACGACAAGACTGCCCTCGGACTTAAAAGTTGCAGAAGGAATCCTATTTTTGTAGGCTTACCGCAACGCGTTGAGTGGGTCATCGCGATACCCACCGTGAGGCGATGAAATCGCGGTGACTCACTGGATTGTGATAATTGTCATTTTGGGGTTCACCGCGATGCGGTGCATTTGCGATGAGTTTCTGAAAATTGACAAATGTCGAATTGGCCTCCATCGCGATGCGGTGAGGCTTCCATCGCTATTTTCACCGCGACGCGGGGGGATTCGCGTTGGCTTGCTGGAACAAAAATCCAAATAAATTTTAGACATTCATCAAGACTCAATCAATAGGAAGGATTTTGGAACATTGATGAATAGGAATGACGGTTTATATTCTAACTTGAAAATATGGGGTATTACACATTTATTGCATGTTATCTCTTTTTTATAATGTATATATTTTATATTTTCTTGTTCAACCTTGTTCTTGCATTTTTTTTTAGGGGGGGGGGAGGAGAGGGGGAGAAGGGTTGTGAATTTTTTGTTGAAAGATTGTGAAGGTCTGCTATAATGACAGAACATATACATTGCTGAAGTTCAAATACAAGTATACTACCTGTAAATTTAGTTTCTGATAATCCACCATTATTTAGTCATGGTTTAACACAAGATGAAGATCTTAAATTGGTTTCTACACCTATTTTGTTGAAGAGAGAAGTGAGCATAGAAGAGGTGACATCGAAGCATCGTAATGATCCGGAGAAGATTGCAAAATTTATGAAACAGAAAGAATAGATTGAGAAAACCTTCATCTCCAAAATCCCCAAATACAAAGATATGTGAAAAAGAGAAAGTCAAACGAAATGAGAGAATCAAGTAAAATATCAAGTCATGTTGATCAAAATTGTTCTGAATATAAATCTGAAGAAGATAAAGTGGAAGAGATATTTGTATTTTACTAGATAATGGGTCATGTGCAAATATATGTATTTCTTATATACATTTGATTATGCTTATATTTTATTTTAGTTGGTAACATATGTATTTTTAATATTTTTAATGTTTAAGATATGTATTAAACATTTGTTGTTCAGTTATATGTATTTGTAGAGAGTTGTATTTGTTACTGTTTAAGATATAAATTTGCATTTTATTATTTTATATGTGTCACCTTTGTATTTCGCAAATATATATGAAGATATATAGTATAGATATGTTTGTTACTGTTTAATATGAATCTGATATGTATTTCGTAAATACATATCAGAATCATATTTTGTATTTTTTGTTGGGTAATATACATATGGATTAAGCATGTATTCTGTAAATACATATGCAGAGCTATATGCATTTTTTTTTGTAATGTAATATGTATTATGTAAAAGAAAACATATGCATACTATGTAATTTATATTATTTTTGTGAAAAGTACATGTAATATAGATTTATATCATAATTGTGTTCTATAGGTTCCGCGTGATTATATATTCATTTCAAGAGTACTTTAAAGGTTTGCACAACATATAGGATGTCACACAGTCAATGATATTGAAGAATGTATTAAGGCGATGCTATCAAAGGAGCAGTACAAGATTTTTTGTCATAAAAATATTTGTGGTGTCTACATAAAGAAAAAGAAATCTGTAGTTCAAGCGCAATTAGACATATGTGTTATGTCATAAATGTATTATAAATTTTTTTAGGGGTATTTGCATGCATTTGTATTTTGTATATACCAATTCATATTTATATGTATTTTTGCACGGTGTTGGATTTGTTTTTGTCATACCCCCTTTTTAAACCCATGAGAATCATTTTTAAAGTTTGAAAGGGTTTTTATTATTAAGTGACAAAAGATAAAATTTATTTCGAAAAGTATTTTTTTTCATTTGAACTCAGAGTCGCCATTTGACATAAATCTAGTGTGCCAAGTCACCTTTGAAAATCCTTTTTCAAAACAAGTTTGACTCTTTCAAACTGATCCGCGAACAGAGATTCCGGCTAAGGAATTCTGTTGATCGAGAAAGGTGTTAGGAACCCCTCGATCCTGTGGTTCACCACGGTCGCTTAGTGAAGTATATCGGCCAATCTGACACTATGAATGTATAAACCACATAAAACACACAAAAATAATCAATTAAATGAATAAAACAAAACAAGTCAAAAAATATAGTGTCCAGTCCAATTTATTACAAAATGAGAATAAAAAATACTAAAATTAAAACCTAAACTATTCTAACTATCGTAGCTATACTTTAACTGATGCCTCGAGCCTTGATCACGATCGATCTTCTGAGTACAAAATATCGCAGGGCATTCCCTGGTAACAAATACAATTTTTCTCGGGGCATTCCCCGACCAAATGAATACAATGAAATCAAATGCGATAAGACAAACCATTCAACAAACATTTTAAATCATCCAACAATTCACATCACAATTCCTAAATTTGCCTACCCTATAGTTTGCCTAACAATTATCGACCTAAACATGATACTATTGAATTTAACAAAGTTGATGCTTATTCCGAACCAAGCAACTATCAATGAATCAACATAAACCAATATTCACTTTTATCACTATTTCAATTTCCACCCTTAATTCTATTCTCCAATTATCGATTTCTCATACAAATCAAAATTAAGCAATCATTAATCAAACTATATCCAATTTCCTTATATGGATGCATTCAACGCAATCCCAATAATTCAACATAATCGTAACAATTCGACATGTTCACAATAAACACATATTCAAGAACTTTGTATCGTAAGCACACAATAACAAATAAATTAATAAAATTGAAAGAGAAGAACAAAAATAGAATTGGACCTCAATTTGAAGCTTTCAAACTCAAATATTATTCGAATAAAAAGACGAAATTCACAACTGGAGACCTCGAATCGAAGAACCTCAAAGAACGGACCCACTATCGTAAAATTCAAACAAAACTGGTGTGACCCTTTTAGGAGTAGCAGAATCTGATTGCCAGAATTTGCAGACCGGTAATGATGTAATCGAAGAAAAATAGGAAGCAACAAGGTTTTTCGGCGACCATCTGTTGTTTTACGCTATTCACTCTCCCTTTCATCATTCTTCACTCTCCTTTCTCCTCGCTATATGTGTGAATATCGTGTGTGGAGCTCCCTCTAATCTATGGAAAATGGAGGTTTTGCGTGTGTAATTGTGTGTGAGGTGTATGCCCCTATTTCTGTGTGTATTGTTGCGTGTTATATGCGTCTGAGACAGTATGTGTGTGTTGTGTAAATGGTGAGGGTGAGTGTATGTCTGTTAATGGTGTGTGTTTGAGTGGAATTGTGAGGGTGAGTGATGAATCTTGTGTGTGTTTTTCCTCCTTTCCCGTGTGTTCCAGTGAGCATTATAGAGAACTCTGTGTGTGTATGGTTGTTAGTGTGTAGAGAGTCTGTATTGTGTGCGTGATCGTTGGTGAGGGGAAGTTGTGGGTGTGTATGTATGTATGGAAAAACGTAAGGAGAGGGGACGTGGAAGCCTAGGGGTATAGGGGTATGTGGGGTGTAGGGTGTGAGGTGGTGATGTGAGATGTCCAAAATTTTATTGAGGGGAGTGGTTAATTTTGTTATCAAAAGAATATTGGGGATTGAGTTTATTAGATGTTTGTTATTTTGTGTTCTAGTGAAAAAATTATCACATTGTTGAGGGTATACAGTAGGATAAGGTAAATAAGTGGACAATAATTTTTGGAGGGACAAAATTACGAGTCTACAGTCTTTGAACTGTTCTATATCATTCTAGAGGGTAACGTATGTATTTATTTATATTTTTACTGTTTAAGATATATGTTTAATATATGTATCATGAATTTTTTGATTAGCTATATATATATGCATATAATTGTCCTTTTTGTTATAAAGATTTGTGCTCTATGTGTGTATATATACAGATGAGTTAGATATGTATTTCTGTGAATACATATGCAAATATATATATTTTTTTGGTACTGTAAATACATATGCAGATTTGTATGTCTATGTAAATGTGATATAGAAAATATAAAATAAAACCCGAAAGAAAATGAGAAAGAAAAAAATTCAAAAAAATAGAAGAAAAACTAAAAGTTAGAGATAGAAGAGTAAAAAAAATAAAAAAACAAAAAAGAAAAATCTCAAAAAAAAAAAAAAAAAAGAAAACGAGAAAGAAAAAAATAAAAAAGGAAAAAAAGAAGAGAAATGGAAGCGAGAAAATAAAGTGAAAAGAAAAAAATAAAAATAAAATAAAAAATAAAACAATAAAAAAAAAGATGAAAAAAATTAACAACAATTTTTTTTTAGAGATTTAAGAGAGTGAAAGAGAGAAAAAATAGTAATATATGGGGTAATTATTTCTTATTTAACTCAACTGATTTGAGTAAAAGAAGGAACTGTAATTTCGTTCGTATATGTATTGATATAGCAAACTTTACATAAAATAGAAAATATGACTTGTTATTATTCGTAATTATAAAAACAGTTACTATGAATGTCTTGATCATGGACATAAGTATGCTACTTATGAAATTTTTCGACTTAGACTGGATAACTAAGCTTTGAAATTGGAGAAATATAACTAAAATCTATAATATATTAGAAGTGTGAAGGGACTTAGAAATATCGTTTGAACTTTTTGCCCTTCATTAAAAGTCTTTGCTTTAGATAAAATCGTCTTTTCATTATTTATTCGTAATATTTAAGAGTTAAAAATTAATTAAATATATTTATGTTAAAATCTTTCCTTATTAGAAGTCATCAAAATTAATGACAACCAATATTTTTTCATTAGTTTAACAATTTTAAATCAACTAAATTTGATTTTTAAGAGGATTTAAAAAATCTAGAAATAAATATAAAAGCGTCAGAATAAAAATACTTTAAGAAGTAACTAACTTTTAAAAGTTTTAAGTACATAATAAGAATGTAATAAATGATTTTGTAAGGAATTTTTTAAAATAAGGAAAAATTTTAAATATAGAAAAAAAATTGTACCTTGACTTTAAAAATAAGAAAAGACTTTAAACATAGAAAAAAAATCGTACCACAAATATACTTCGAATTGATGCATCTCTCTTGGGCTCTGGCAGCAAGGAAAAGAGGTACTGCATGACAAATACAAAAGTGATAATCCATCAACCACTTAGAACTTTTGGTGGTAAAATATATACGTGCTTACATTAAAATATATATTTATGTTTACATTAATATTTTAAAGTGTGAAGAATATTTGAAAAGTGATTTAAACTTTTACACTTCATTCAAAATCTCCGCAATAGATAAAATTATTTAATTTTAAATAATCAAACATTATACGTGCGAGGCACGTACGGTTAAACTAGTATACATTAAAAATGAGAAAATTATGTCAAAAAATGCTGGCACCATGATTATAGGTACTCAGATATAATAGATTCACCATGATTAACGTTGATTATTGGGTTTGTTTAACAAGTTTCAGGTTTAAGAAATCGTCAAGTCAAACTGCAACATAAAAAATTTGTCTTTCACCAGAATGGAGAATTCCAACAATTGTAAGTTTGGGCTGGTCTTAACAGTTAACTTCTACCTAAGATGGCAATATTTTAACAACCCATGTTGTCAAAGGGGCCCTTAGAGAATGCTTGAAGGCCTTAAGCGAGGCTCAAAACGTGTTGATCCCTTCACCTTGCTCAATGTGTGCTTCAATGTCGCAATGCTCTGGCGTACTTATTCACCTCTACTGTTTTTATCAATTTATTTTGACAAATCGAGTTATCTCTACTTTTTCCCGGATAATACTCGGATCTTTCGACATAATATTATTGTTATGGCTCAGTTACAACCCGAGCCAAGGCCCTGGCCGTGATGAGCATCCTGAACCATGAAGGCTCGAGCACCCTTCTCTATCTGGCAATCATGCACACCATCATATACTATAAAGAAATGCGGAAAAGATAATAAAGACAGAAACATGGTGAATCACTTAATTAATTTGAACAGTTCGAAATTGAGTTCATAACATTCAAAAATATATGACACCAGTCTGCAAAATCTCTAACCATACAAGAATCAATATACGTCTAAAAAATGGGACAAGGCCCTCAGTTGGACCATAAAATAAAACAAAATAGTAATGTCCCATAACCAAGTCCTTCCGAAATAAGGGAGGCTCACCAACTGCAACCTTCGGACAAACATCTACAGCTTAGTGGGATCCCGAGACTGTGCCTCAGATCCTAAAATATAGGAGGGGGAGGGGTCAAGACAAATGTACTAGTACGTAGAGAAATCCAAAATAATGTGTTTTTATATAACATAAGTGAGAGCATTTCATAAAAAAATATGTCATCATAAAACATTTGAGATTCCATGGGCATAACCAATAAGC
>NC_061117.1:6343654-6383686 GCF_002878395.1 Capsicum annuum
TACTTCTATGCTATGTGGTACACCCTACAACTCTACAATCCCACGGGTTATATGGAATCCGCCCTTAACTCAGCGGCCAAGCCCCTAACCCAAGTTTGCCACAAGGGCTGCAGTCTCTATCTCTAATACTCCAAAGGGCACTAGGCCATCATACGGTCCCTCTTGGGGACATAATGAACCTATATCAGCAAAACACAATTTTGGTCAATGAGTCTTCGGGTAACCACCTAACTCTCTTTAAGCCTATTTTTAACTCTTTAAGGCATGCATTTTGAAATTAAAATTTAAAAAATCTTACTCTGTTATGGCATTCACCTGTTTGGTATCATCACACCAAGACGAAAATCATATCTCTAAGCCATAAAATATCATATTAAAATCTCTTCATCTAGAAAATAATGTTTGGACCACCAAATCATTCAAACAGTATTAGAGGATTCATTATTTCAAAACATATGTGAAACCGTGCAAAGATTCTCTCTTTTCAATTCTTAAACATATGGTGGTCACTTACTTTATAGTAAATCATGCAATTCTTTCAATAGACATCTTCATCATTTACTAACAAATAAAACACCCCTCTTTAATTCACCATTAATCTTAAATCATTTAGCAATAGGCAAGAAACATTTATATCATACTTCAAAAGGTGAAATTTATCAATTCGTAACATGTGAAAATCAAAAGGGTTATAACTAGAGAGGGAGTACAAATATTCATGCTCTCAATTCATCTTTCAACATTCCAAACACATACATGTATATATACGAACAAAATCAATTTAAGGGGGAGGCCTCAAGACCAAAACATTACATCATTGAAAAAGATTCATAATGAATATTCTTCAAATTGATATCAAAACCCTTCATGAATATATGATTTCTAAACTTTACAAACGTAATAAAATAATTTCATCATGCCCATGTAGTTTAGGAAAACCCCACGTACCTTATATTGATTAGTTTAAAGATTGAAAACCTAATCTTGAAATCTTTCTTGAGAATATTGAATTGAAAGGCTTGAATTCTTGATCTTTTGGGAGGAGCTAGGGTTATATTTTTTAGAGGATTTGATATGTTTAATTGATGAAACAGGAAGAAAATATCGCCCCTTGAGGGTTATAAGGCGTGGGCTGGGGTTATAAGTGAAGAAAAGACTAAAAAGGCCTTAAAAAAGAAACCGACAGCTGTAAACTAGGGCTGGACTAGAGCGTGCGCGACCTCACTGCCTCCCTCACGAAAATGGCTATAACTTTTTGCTCGGGTGTCGGATTAAGACAAAATTGGTATCGTTGGAAAGATAAATCAATTATATACAATTTGGTGGGTATTGAGCTTCAAAATTCTACCTGTACCGAAAGTTATACACATTTAAAGTATACCCTTGTAGAATCAAATACCAAACTTTGGACGATTCAAAGGTTCTTAGCTCAACTTCGCTCTAAGTGAGTCCTATGAAGATTTTTCACCTCGAAAGCACTTCAAACACGAGGATAAGGATCATGACACTTATTCTCACTTGGAAATAATTTTTATTATCACTTACATTCGTAGAAACAATAGTTTAATTTCTAGTTCGAAAATGCGAGGGGTTACATTATCTCCCCCTTTGGATCATTCATCCCTAAATGATGGGTAGGGACTTTTTTTTAAGATCTAAAAAGTGTAGAATACCGAATATAACCATGCACTTGAGCATTTTTCTGCAACAAAATATATACAAAGGCATCAAACGAGCTTCATGATAACCCGTAGTGAAACATGTGAGCACGAAGCGTGAGATAATAAGAATCAACATAGAATGATTTTGCACACGAGTTCTATGGATCATAATCATCACAATATAGGGTATGAGTTTATTTGGTGATCATAAGTCTGATTTTCATTGGTACTAATCATGAAATAAGATTTCGTAAAAGATAGGGAAAGAAACATTCTCCACCTCTCATGATATAACAAATAGACTTAACTTAAAGGCACTGCTCGGCAATGCCCTAACATTAAATAACATACTTCATCATTTCCATCTTACATTTCTACCATCGCACATCTAACCACAAGAGATTGAGTTTCCCCGCATAGTACTACCATGTTGAAGCCTAATTTGAAGTTAAAAAAAAATATGCTAACTTAAATTAGGGACCTTGTACTTCTACATTACATTAAGAAATCACCTCACCCCATCACTATATTCCAACAACCTCAAGTCTTAATTCAAGGAATACTAACCACATGGCCCATTGGTTTGTGTTTTCATCAACCACAACATCCAATCCTATCATTACTACACCCACTTCATGGATCTCCCACCAAAACCAATAATTTTAATCAATTCTCATAAATATTTTCGCTACATACCTCCTTCCTAACTATTTCATAACGAGAGTCCATCTCTTTATTTCCCCCATCACCTATAACCTTGACTAAGGAAATCACATAAAAAATTTCACATTCAAGAATATCTACTCCCCCTTCCTAAGTCACTACTACTCTTCCATAACTACTATCATTCGGAGGGTCATTACGGGACCGAACATAAGCATTCATGGATGGGAGAAATAATACTCAATTATAACCCATATTTTTTGATCTACTCAAGGTGGGACATGAGCTGAAGATACGTTATAATCATGAAGTGCTTCCTATATCAAGTGTCTGGATCATAAGTAGAGAGTCGTTTGGCAGAAACACAATACAACATGAGTTCTTAGGACAAAGTACAGTGAGAAAATATTGGTGCACATATCATGAGTTATATATCATGAAGTCGGAATTTATGTAATTAACAACTACAACAACAAACCCAGTGTATTCCCACTTAGTGGGGTCTGGGGGGGTTAAGATGTACGCAGTCCATACCTCTACCTCTGATGAAGTAGAAAGGCTGTTTCCGAAAGACCCCCGGCTCAAGTCACGAGATATCACACAAACACATAGTACAGCACAGAAGCAGATGACATAACATAGATACGGAACCTATGTAATTAACAACTAAGACAAAGATTGCTACTTGAAGCGATTGCTCTTCATTTAAAGAATTAAAATTTGCCATGAATTTGCATAAATTTTTATCACTTTGGCTAATCTCGGTATAAAATAAATTTGTAACATATAGAAAACATAGTTACCTTAGAACGAAGCATGGTATAAGGCATGGATTTCTTTATGGATCATGAGCATCATAACATAGATCTTACATACATGAAAGACTGGATTACTAAGAGACTTTATTTCTTCGAGTTGGGAGGTCGGAACATGACATGAGTTACATAGAGAGCTCAAACCTTAAACATAGGAAAGACTTGAATACATAAGATATTGGTAGATGTCCATTCAAATCGAAGTAGGAGGAGCTTGCTTGAATAGGAATTGATTTATCATGATTTTTACTTGAAACTTGACACCACAAGAAAATTCGGGAACTACTATAATCGATCATCTCCCCCTTACATCAAAGTCACACTCCTAAACATAAGGACATATCTTCTTATTAAATCTTATAAGCACAACACTCGACTCAATAGAGTATCACCATACACATAAATGCTAAATTTCCCCTTTTAACTATACTCTAAAGGCATTGCTTTCCAAGAATGCAACTCTTAATTTTCACTATCCCCTATAGCAATCAACCTACAACTCACAGTCTCATGAGCATACCCATCCTCACTTCTTATCACATAAACAAAATCCACTCTTCACTACCTAACATCCTAATATTAGATCGTTAGTCACATAACTTACATCAGAATAAAAATTTTAAGACTATACCAAAGGCACATACTGCCTACTTATTTTTCCTCCATTCAGCTCTAAATAACGCTATACAACTACCTCTTAGAATTCTCCATACCACAAAATTCGAGAATGAAATCTAGGTACACGTGACACTCATACACATCACACCGCATCTAACAACATGCTACCCCAGGGTTCAACTTTTTTTTTTTTTACTTACGCTCTTATCCACTAAATGACTCAACCATAATTCATCATTTTATCACTACTCCTCATGAATATATATATATATATATATATATATATATATATATATATATATATATATACATATACAGACATACATATCACAATTATCCACTCCTTATTCCGCAAGTTGCCAATCTAGGATATTTCAAACATTACACCAAACAAACTAATTCAATCCCACAAAACATGCATTATCAATCTCGAGATATTATTTCCATCACTACACTCCACATCTAAAGTTCAAGCCTATTTTCTAACAACACCAATCATATGGAGCATGCCATATGCCATACTAATCAATCGAATAGAAATATCAACCTAAGTCTCATATTTCACTTAACTGTGGCCCATTAGTTCATTCTCTCTACAACATTACTACAACACCTTTAAATCTACTACATACTTTCTCACATATAGTAATAGTACACAACGACTTGAGAAAAGATAATCAAGGGGGTAAATTCACATAATAAATATAGTCGATATTAATCTTATACTATAACCCATTACCATCTGTTAACATATTCTACTTCCTCACGTCATATTTACTTACTCATGCCTACACCACAGTTACTTTTAAAAATTCAATAAACATTAATGAGTCTCTACCCATAACCTATTGACTAATCTACTCCTTTCTATTCACAACCTATAACTAATTTCTATAACTACCATAACTATCCACTCTAGGCTCCTTCCCTAATTTGAATCAATAATAATCATAGCCAAACACTTCCTTCACAACAACCATACAATCTATAAATCTTGCTATAACATTAGCCAACCACCATAAAAGGAAAAATCACCCCTAAATCAAAGGGCTATACAACCAAAATTACTTAGTTATGCAAAAGTCACCCTCACTCTGACAGCTAACCTTGTGACTACATGTCACCAACTTCTGGATCATTTCACTATCAATGGGTCATGAAACTTTAACATATACTACAACTTGGGTGGAAATACAATTCCAACATTCTTCTATACATCATTACCCTTATCCATGACATCTGCAATACGAATTTTGAAAGAGGACTGAATACACTCCATACCTCAGGCTCAACCGTACGACTGATGTAGATAGGGGCATAAGCTTAAATCAATTCACTTTAAAGCACCTATTAACTCATCTCAAGTCCTTGTGCTATCTCATAACTTTATGGATAACTCAATCAGAGAGAACTGCTGGGGGAGTTAAAATCTTAGACTTGTATCACCTCGACAATAAGGTATGACCCATAAAATTAGAATAAGGAAGGAATTTGGATAACTTTCTTATGGATGAAGATATAGCATGAACTAGAGTATGAAAGAATAAGAAAAAAATCCTAAATGCCCAATAGCCTCCTGATTATAAATGTAATGAACAATACACCTATAAGCAAGACTCTACTAGACACAACTTTACAGATACCCTGGGATCATGAATCATTCTTTGATACCAAGTTTTTCATGACTCGAGCCGAGGCCCTAGCCGTATTGAGCATCCCGAATCATGAAGGCTCAAGCGCCCTTCTCTATCTGGCAATCATACACACCATCATATACTATAAAGAAATGTGAAAAGGATAATAAAGACGGAAACATGGTCAATCACTTAATTCAACTGAGCAATATAAAATTGATTTTATAACATTCAAACACATACGACACCAGTCTGCAAAATCTCTAACCATACAAAAATCAATATACATCTAAAAATGAGATAAGGCCCTCAGTCGGACAATAAAATAAAACAAAATTGTAATGTCTAATAACAAGACCTTTCGAAATAAGGGAGACTCACCAACTGCAACCTTCGGACAAACAATCTACAACTTAGAGGGTCCCCGAGACTGTGCCTCAGATCATGAAATATGGGGGAGGGGGCAATACAGATGTACTAGTACGCACAACAATCCAAAATAATGTGATTTTATATAACATAAGTGAGAGCATTTCATAAAAAGTATGTCATCATAAAACATTTGAGATTCCATGGGCATAACCAATAAGCTTTTAAAATGTTTCTATAAATCTCAACTCAACATCTTTGTTTTACTTCTATGCTATGTGGTACACCCTACAACTCTACAATCCCACGGGCTATATGGAATCCGCCCTTAACTCAGCGGCCAAGCCCCTAACCCAAGTTTGCCACAAGGGCTGCAGTCTCTATCTCTAATACTCCAAAGGGCACTAGGCCATCATACGGTCCCTCTTGGGGACATAATGAACCTATATCAGGAAAACACAATTTTGGTCAATGAGTCTTCGGGTAACCACCTAACTCTCTTTAAGCCTATTTTTAACTCTTTAAGGCATGCATTTTGAAATTAAAATTTAAAAAATCTTACTCTGTTATGGCATTCACCTGTTTGGTATCATCATACCAAGACTAAAATCATATCTCTAAGCCATAAAATATCATATTAAAATCTCTTCATCCAGAAAATAATGTTTGGACCACCAAATCATTCAAACAGTATTAGAGGATTCATTATTTCAAAACATATGTGAAACCGTGCAAAGATTCTCTCTTTTCAATTCTTAAACATATGGTGGTCACTTACTTTATAGTAAATCATGCAATTCTTTCAATAGACATCTTCATCATTTACTAACAAATAAAACACCCCTCTTTAATTCACCATTAATCTTAAATCATTTAGCAATAGGCAAGAAACATTTATATCATACTTCAAAAGGTGAAATTTATCAATTCGTAACATGTGAAAATCAAAAGAGTTATAATTAGAGAGGGAGTACAAATATTCATGCTCTCAAGTCATCTTTCAAAATTCCAAACACATACATGTATATATACGAACAAAATCAATTTAAGGGAGGGGCCTTAAGACCAAAATATTACATCATTGAAAAGGATTCATAATGCATATTCTTCGAATTGATCTCAAAACCCTTCATGAATATATGATTTCTAAACCTTAAAAACTTAATAAAATAATTTTACCATGCCCATGTAGTTTAGAAAAACCTCAAGTACCTTATATTAATTAGTTTGAAGATTGAAAACCTAATCTTGAAACCTTTCTTGAGAATATTGAATTGAAAGACTTGAATTCTTGATTTTTGGGGAGGAACTAGTGTTATGTTTTTTAGAGGATTTGATATGTTTAATTGATGAATAGGAGGAAAATATCGCCCCCTGAGGGTTATCAAGCGTGGGCTAGGGCTTATAAGAGAAGAAAAGACTAAAAATCTCTTAAAAATGCGGAACCAACAGCTTTAAACTAGGGGTATACTGGAGCGTGCACCGCACGCTAATCGCGTGACCTCACTGCCTCCCTCACAAAAATGGCTATAACTTTTTTTTTCGGGTATTGGATTAAGGCAAAATTGGTATCGTTGGAAAGCTAAATCAATTATCTACAATTTGGTGGGTCTTGAGATTCAAAATTTTACTTATGTCGAAAGTTATACATGTTCAAAGTAGACCCTTATAGAATCGAATACCAAACTTTGGACGATTCAAAGGTTCTTAGCTCAACTTCGCTTTAAGTGATTCCTATGAAGATTTTTCACTTCGAAAGCAGTTCAAACACGAGGATAAGGATCATGACACTTATTCTTACTTGAAAATAATTTCTATTATCGCTTACACTCGTAGAAACAACAGTTCAATCTCTAGTTCAAAAATGCGGGGTGTTACAGGCTCACTCACTAAGAAGATGCAATTAGCTCTTTAAATTCAATATTGAGTTGCGCAGGAAAGGTTATTGCAATTACTTTATGTAAAATATTTGACAAGTCACATTCCCTACAAGCATGGTGGACATAGCATGATAGGTTGAGGTGCATGCATGTCATGGAACCGATAGTTGAATAATATGGGGCTTAAGTCATCTACAGAAACTTTAAGTTGTCTTGAAAATTCACGTAAATCCCTCAACTAAGATCTGTACCTATCAGGCCCCTAACCCACTCAAAATTTGAACCATTTGAGCATTTTTTGTCAATAATCTAAAACCATAAAGTGTGTGTAATTCACTTTCGCTGATGTGGAAAAACGATGAATTACACTTGGACATTTGGCATTATATTTAAAATAATTGAAAAAGAAATTTTAAGAAGAAAAAAGATAATTGTGAAAAGAAAAAAAAATATATTATGCCTCTTTCCTCAACCAACCTTCTTCTCCATATCACCGTTTCTTGTACAGCTTCTTCCTTCACACCTTCATAAATTTCATCGAAACTCATCAATTTCATCGAATTCCCTTGTCGCACATCATCTTGCATAGGTTTTCGAGCCACGGATCCAGAAATTTTAAGTCTTGCGGTGGTGGTGCTGGTGCAGGGGTGATATCAGTCGTCTGCAGTTGGGGCGTGGCGGCGGTGGAGGTCTGAAGTGAAGTAGACCCAGGCAGTTTCTCCATTGGATAAAGTGAATCAATTTCGAGAAAGCTCGAAAAAATTCCAAAATTTCTCAAAGCTCTTTATTTCATCCTTCTTATTTTTATAAGGGACGAAAAAGTATAAAGAAGTTCCATCTTTAAGGATATGTAGCATGAGTGAATTCATTAATAATTTCAAAGAAAGTAATTAAAATTCATATTATGTTTGCCGGAAAAAATAGAGTTTTGGCAGAAAAAATGGAGTTTCATCGAAAAATATTTTTTACTCGATTTTTTTTATTTTGTGGCTTTTCCGATGAAGATAACGACAAAAACAATGTTTGATAAAGAGTGAATAATAATATGATATGAAGAAAGAATGGAGGAGTATATTGAAAAGGAGAGTAGAGGAGGAATTTGGCCATTAAGAAATGTATGCAATAAGGTGGAGAAGTTGGGGTAGACATTGCAACAGTTTTGTTTTTTTTAATTATACATCCATATTTAAATTTTGGGATTTTTAATGCTGACATGTCATTTTCGATTGATTTGTAAATATTTTTTTTGGCTTCACGCACGTGTTAGGCATGTATTATACTTATGTTGCCATGTCAGCAAAAAGTGTTCAATCGGTACTGTTTTGAATACTTGAAGTGTTCAATAGGTACAAGTCCAAGTTGAGGGGTTCAAGTTAATTTTTCGAACAAATTTAAGTGCCTACCGATGACTTACACCAATAATATGGTCATACATACACTGCCCATCTGTTGGCCTGTAGATTGAGTTGTCTTCCCGTTATGTGAACTCGTGTCAGCGAACACAGTTAAATATCACGGCAGTATATGTCCGTATGAAGTTTCCTGATGACGCAATTGTTTACGCGTCCATGGATAGGGAAAGTAAAGATCTGAAATAAGTAATCTTTTTATTCATAAATGTGTTTCTGAACTTCTTTGTGAACAAAATGTGCTAATTTCTGCTATTGGTTTTTAACTAGTGTTTCTCTTTGAACGGTAAATATTGTAGAAACTGCAGACACACATAGATTATCTGCGAACATCAAATTAGTTTTGACTTAATTTCTGACATAAATCTGTTGATTTTCAAACAGATGTTCTACAAGCAAGTGAAAAAAACCAATTCATGTTGTATGATATTATAGACAATTTCAGAAGATGAAAGTGCGCGATTCAACCATGGACCATTTACTCGTGTCTATATTACATAAGAAGTATCAGAGAACTGTTTGTTTATATCATCTATGGTATGCTGTAAATTTAAATTCTTTTGGTTCTCTTGTTGTAATGTTATCTCAGATGAAGTGAAAAGAGTCCAGTGTCAGATTGATATTGTTGTTTGAAAGTTGGATGTGATGATATTCACCTAAATATAGTTACTATATAACTTGTTTATTTTTGTTTCTGATGTCTTGGCTTCCTGTTATCTGGTGCAATCTCTGATATATGCTGCGACTGAATAGACTTTAGAGATACCTGTTGCAATCTCTAATATTTGGTGTAATTTTCAAATACATAATTAGCATTCAGATTCATAATTTTGAAGTTGAGATACATAATATTAAACTTGCACTCAAGGGTGTGGCCTAGTGATTCAATGAAGTTGGGTTGACCACTATGAGGTCTCAAATTCAGTTCCCAACAGAGACAAACACTAGGTGATTTCTTCCCATCTGTTCTAGCCTTGGTGGACAGAGTTATCTGGTATCTGTCGCTGGTGGAAGGTGACAAGTATCCTGTGGAATTAGTCGAGCTGCGCAGAGTTACCTGGTATTTGTTGTTGGTGGGAGGTGACAGGTATCCCGTGAAATTAGATGAGGTGCGCGCAAGCTGGCCCAGACACCACGGTTATTAAAAAAAAAAATTAACTTAAAAATGTAATAATTAATTACTCCATTTTGGTCCGAATACATAATTAACATTTGAATACATAAATTTGAAGTTGAGATACATAATTTTAAATTTAAAAATGTAACAGTTAATTACTCCATTTTGGTTCGGATACATAATTATCATTCGAATATTTAATTTTGAAGTTGAGATTCATAATTTTGATTACTAAGATGCATTCATTTCTGAAACTATTTGATTGAGATACATAATACACTAACTAGATCAAGGGGGCATATATTTAGTTATGTATTTAAAAATTTATGAATTCGTGAATGTATCCAGCTGTTTTTTGTTTTAAAAAATATTTATGTAATTAATAAAAAAGATAAAGATTTTAGGTAGTTTGGCAAACTTTCAATTTTCAAAATCACATGCAATTATGCACTTCCTAGAGTTCAACTTTCGTTTGTTCATATTTCGAGAGAAAAGTATTTTTTTTAAATTTTTATTCCCATTTCCAAATGCATAAATAATATGATTCACATTTCCAACAAGCATGAAGTAATACGTTAATTATAGGATGACTTTTATCTTGAAAGTCATATAATTTTTTATAAGATATTCCCAATTTCTCTTTATTTATAATCTAATACCAAAATTGATTTGGTAAAACTAGCTATATGTTGCATATTATCAACAATTTCTTCATATCACCAAAGAATGTGGTGCAGCGGATAGGATTGTTTCTCCCTTAACCAAAGGTTTTGGGTCGAGTCTTGGATATGAAAAAATCATTGGTAGGGAGCGCTACCTCCCAAATGGGCCCTATACGGTGCGAATCCGAACTAGTCGGACTCCAATGTGGATACCAGATACCGAATGATAAGAAACCAAAAAAAAAAAAATCTTCATAAACTTAAACGCTTCCAAAATTAGATCCATCACTTTGTAGGGAGTTTCCAAATACAAAATCATGGAATTTGTGATTATACTCAAGAACGTTGAAATTTCATCATATTTTCAGAAATTTCCACTCTTATAAAGTAATTAAAAAAATCTCAACTAAATTATCTATCTTTGTTATGTATCGGGACCTAATTATGTATCTCAATAAATTCAAAATCGAAAAAAAAATATCGGGGACTAATTATGTCTCTTTGAAAAATGTATCTTTGTTAGATATATCAGGAGCTCATTATGTATTTTGATAAATCTAAAATTAAAATCTTCAGTAATCATGCAAAATGTCAGAATTTTCTATAATTAATCGTCAAATAATTGGAATTTATGTTGTTTGGCCTTATAATAACCTAATGTTGAGTTCGTATAGTTCAAACTTCATGTAACTATCCACTTGTGAAATTAGAGTTGGTATATTGTTGTCATCCCATTTTATTTGAATGTGTTACTATTTTGGAAGTCAAACATTATTTTCTGCTAATTTTATTTTACAACTGAGTTTGGGGTAAAATGGTGTGATCAGTATGGGTACACTATCACAAACGGATGTGGTGCAGTGGATGAGGTTGCTTCTTCCTTAATCAGAGATTTTGGATTCGAGCCTTGAGTATGAAATAATCCTTAGTCGGGAGCGTTAACCTCAAATGGGTCCTACCTGGCGCGAATCCAGATTAGTCGAGCTCCAATGCAAGTACCGAACACTGAATGAAAAACCAAAAAAAAGAAAAGTATGGGTACACTAATTTTATTCTAGAACTTGATTCTTATGACTATAGTCAATAGTATGGGTATGACTATAGTCAATTATATGTTCACCAATAATATAGTTACCAATATGAATCTGAAACAAGTTATTGATTCCATCAACTGTTATTTTCCAAATTTGTATTTAAAAACTAAAATTGAACTGTAAACCCTATTCAAATTATTTCTGAAGAAAATAATAAAAACAAAAGAAAGGATGAATATTGAAGAATCGATCCTACTTAATTCACAATGTATCCTTAAGGAAATTATTTTCTTCACTATATTCGAGATTAAAGGAATATATCCTCTGATGTTAGGTGTATTTATGCATTCTAGTGTCACTATTCTAGTTTTTTTAATCTTGTTTTGAGGATGATTCGTATGATATACGGATTGATAATGAGATAAATGTGTACCAAAGTGTTAAAGCATGTGTTTACAATGTTCAAAGTGAATTCCAAACAAGTTGGTATTTCAAAGAGTCATTTAGAGTTCAATCATGGAAACTAGCGTTACTAGCTTGAACTAGGTTCTTGTCTAATTGATTCCGTTTGATTCTATTGCATTTAATGAGTTTCTTATGGTTTAAATGTGTGAATATGAGTGGAATAACTTGTTGGTAGTGAGCAAAGTTCAATTTGATTGAGTGTACAACTGGAACAATAAGTTGAAGATTAACATGAACTAACCAGTCTTAGCTCTTGTTTCGATTCATCATTATGGGTATTGTGCTGTGATTGTCTCTTAATTTGTGGTATGTGATTGCGTAGGAAGTGTTGTGAGCTGAATATGATGATATTTTGAGGATAAAAAGGCTTGAAATCCATGGGAAATACAACCCAAGTCAAGGGATGAAAGATTGGAGGACCAACACTTAACCAAGATTCGAAGAGCAAATTCCAGAGAGCCAAGGCGATATGGAGGTGGCGCCCCACTGGGAGCAGGGCTATAGGCAGGGCGTAGCCTTTCCTGGATCGGCGCTCTACCCAAGGCTCAGCCTCACCTGGAGCGGGGCTATAACCAGGGTGGCGCCCCATCTATTCCCGTGCTCACAAATTGCTGGAACTCAACTCCAACATGGACTGGCTTACTCCTATACTATAAATACATATTGTATCATGTTTTTACATATCTTTGGACATATTTTGGAGTTCAAAGGACTGCTAGAAATTCTTCTTTATTTTTTTATTATTTTTATTTAGTTCATTTATGTTTTTAGTCGTTAATTATAACCTTGTGATTACGATTATGACTATGTGTGGCTAAACACCCTCTTTTCGGAGTTGAAGCCACGAACATGAATACTTTCATTTTGAATTAAGTTTATTTGATTTTCTTGTCATTATTGGTTGTTTGTTTATTCTTGTTATAACTATTTTAAGGATTCGCGACCCTTAGAATACATCTATTGTCAACCTTGTGAACTCGGGAGAGGGAATAGGGAGATAGAACATGGGAATAAATAAAGTATGATTTATGTTTCTTTATGAAATAAAGAATTCAAATAAGTGTCTATGACAGGGATGTACTTAGATGCCTTACTTAATTCATACGTAGGATGGTAGCTTAAAGAACTTAAGTGGACTATTACATCTCCGCTCAATGATGTAGTTGTAAGGTTCAACTTAGGTAAAGGATTAGAGGTTGGGAAACCATAGTCATACAACTAACCCTACGAATCAACAACCAAGATAAGCAAGTTAACAAATGTAGTTCAATACATAGTATGATTTTTCAAAGTGCTTTAACCCTGGGATTTTCTCCTATTGATTGTTTCAAGATCTTTGCTTTACGCATCCTTTACTTTTATTTAGTTTGTAAATTTCAAACTCTTTTTGGTTACTTTTGCATTGAATTAATCTAAACTGTGAACTGAAATCAAATTGTTGTTGAATCAAGTCTTTGTGGGATCGATACTTGGCTTCTTGAGAGCCACTTTACTACTTGATAAGACCACATATACTTGCGCGTGCGCCTGGATGCTGTCAAGTTTTTGGCGTCGTTGCCGGGGACTTGTATTTTGGCAACTATTTATTTTTATTTTACTTTTAGATTTATTTGGCATTTTTTACACTTGGTCTTGGTTTTGTCATTGCAGGAAATAAGTTTTTAGGTTAATAAGTTTGTTTGGGATCAGGAGTTGGTTGAAACAGATCCAGAACCTGAGCAAAGTTTCCATCAAAGAAGGAAGGAGGCAATCCTTCTCCCCAGAATTCCTCAAATCCGAGAAGACCATGGGAATCTTGCTCCTATGGCTGAACAACAAACAGCTCGTAGGACAGTTAGGGAAGTGGAAATCCCACTTTCGATGAACTTGAATTCCCCAATTTAAAGACCGACTGCTGGGGGATTTTGAGTTAAAGCACAACATGGTGTAGCTTCTTATTAGCAGTGGACAGTTTGCAGGGCTTTCACATGAGGATTCACAAGTCTACTTACAGAATTTTATTGAGCTTACAGACACATTTATTCTGACTGGGGTGAATACAGATTATGTGAGGCTGACACTCCTTCCCCATACATTGTTGGGGGAAGCTAAAAGGTGGTTGAATGTAGAGCCATCCAATTCTATCACATTATGGGATGGCTTAGCCAGAAAATTCCTCATCAGATTTTTCTCTTCTGGCAAGACTATGAGACTTCGTAGTTAGATAGTGACCTTTAAACAGAAGCCAGATAAAAATATTTATCATGCTTGGGAACGCTTCAAGAATCTTATTCGGGATTGTTCACATCACCAACAGTATGATAAGGTACTTGATCACACTTTTGTAGAAGCACTTGATCACAATACGAAGATTTTGTTAGATTCAACGGCGGTGGTCTAGCGCTGAAATTGACATATATGATTTGTACACACTGTTGAACCGCATAGCACAAGTAAATCCTGAATGACATTCAGATGCTAGAAGTGCCACAAAAAATTACAGGAGTATTAGAGGTGGACCAGTTCACAGCCTTATCAGCTCAGGTTACGACATTGCAAAACATGATAAACACTCAGTTTAGCAACCTGAAATTGAGAGATCCACAGCCTACAACAGCAATCAATGCAGTTCAGTAATCTAGTGGTTGGTATGAGATCTGCAAAAATAGTGGCCATTCTGCGGCCATGTGTGCTTTAAATCCAGAATTAGTAATGTATGGGTGCAATGCACAAAGACCAAATTATAGTAATTTCATGACCCAAAATGGGGCCCTGGCTATTACAGACATCCCGAACCATGAAGGCCCGGGTGTCCCTATCTTTCTGGTAGTCATGAATATCATTCATATACTATAGAAAAAAAATGTAGAATTATATAATAGAATGGAATCATGGCCATAAGTCTAATATAATTCAACAATGAAAAATGAAATTCAAAATCATCTGATAACATATGAAAATTGTCTGCAAAATCTCTACTACATGATCAAATATCAACTGTATAAAAACTGGGATAAGGCCCCCGGTAGACCAAAACCACAACTATGATAAATGTCAGAAAAATAGATAGGCCTTCTGGAATATAGAAGGCTCACCAACTGAACTCTGCACTACTATCTATATGAATCTACTGTTTATTAGGCCCCCTAGACTGTGCCTTAGAACCTGGAAGAAAGGGAGATTAACACAGTGTACTGGTATGCAAAGTAATCCCAAATAAAGCTTTTATACAATTAAAATAATGGAGAGCAATTAGTCAAAACATCATACATAAAATAGTTTTTAAACACATGGGCACTTTTCTGAAAATCATAAATCATTCTTGACAATGCAGTTTCTGATCTTCGTCTTAAGTCTGAGTTAGGTGGTACACCTCTACAAGTCTAAAATCGCACGGACCGTATGGAATCCGCCATTAACTCAATGGGAAAGCCCACAACCCGAGTGTGCCACAAGGGTTGGAGTTTCTAATTCTGATACACCACACGACACTAGGCCTGCGTAATATAACATACTCGGATCGATAAATCACGGTTTTAGGCAATGAGCTGTTTGAACTCATGCCTTCTTCGGGGAACCACCTAAGATCTCTTTATGCCCAATTTTATCCTGTTTTGAATCATACATTTTTCTAGTTTCAACATCTGAAAAGTCTAATTTCAAACGTGCATTCTATTTTGTTCTGAATTATCATGGCATAATCTAAATTGGTGTCGCCACACCAAGAATTGAAAGTCCTATTTTTGAGCCATAATGCATCATGCATGATTCTTTTATTAAAACATAGTTCAGACCACCCAACTTGCAATTTAACAAAAGGAATTCATGCTCCGAAAACATATGTCAATACTATGCAAGAATCTTTCAACATATGATGGTCATGTACTTTTGAAAAAGCCATGCACTCTTTCATTATATGTATTTTCAATATTTATCAACATGCATAACCCTCTCTTTTGAGTTCAAAATTCATATACAAGTCATAGTAAAAATGAAGACATTTCATATCATGCTTTGAGGATGTAATTTAGAACAATTCATATCATATGAAAGATAAGAAAGATCATAACAAGAGAGGGGTTCATTATAATTCATTCTCTCAATTGAATATTCATTCTTAAATACCTTCATACATATATACATATAGTTTTTTGCAATCAATTTAGGGGAAGGTCTAAAGACCAAAACAATACCGTCAAAACTTCTAAAACATGAATATATTCATAAATCCGAAACCCTTTTCTTAAAAACATGATTTCTATGCTCATGAGATTTTAGGAAAACCCCGTGTACCTTAAATTAGAAAATTTTGAATGAACTCTAGCTTTTGGGATGCTATACGTACGATTGGTGGGTGCATCATGTAGCCCTCACAATAGGGATTCTGAATCTTGAAGAACTATTGAATAGCTACGGTTAAATCTTGAGATATATTGATCTTTGAGTTGAAACCCTAAGGAGTGTTCTTGAAGAAAATTGAGAGAAATATGAGTAATGTGGTGTTTTGGGGTTGTAATCTCGTGTTTAAACTGATAAGGGAAAGAAAAATACCAATTTTCCCTTAATGAATTCAGAGAAAACTGAAGGAATAAGCCTAACAAATTGGCAAGGCACCGCCCTGCCTAGTCTGTCGGACTTAGCAAGGTGCTGCCTTGCTTATCATGGGCCTCTTCCCAGTCAAGGTGTTAGGCAGGGCACCGCAGGCTAATCGCCCCGGCTCACTATTTTTCCAACCCAAACATGCCCTTAGACTAGTCTAAAAATTTAAAACTCACCCGGGATGTACTCTTGACTTGCCCTATCACGTATCAACAAAAAAATCAAGAAACGGAGGTCGGGAAGGTGGTAAATAAAATCCCTATAGATTAGGAGTCAAAAATGAGACTAAGTCTCTTTGACACTTAGAAAAATTTTTTAGTCTTTTCAACTCTTTGAGCATACTACTAGAGGCTAACACACGCACAAATTTTACGAGGTGTTACATTATCTTCCCTTGGGATCATTCGTCTCGAAATGATAGGTAGGAAATTGTTGACGCTTAAAGGTATGGAATAACGTGGACATAATGTGTCCTTTAAGAAAGATATATCTGATCTGAAACATTTAAACTTCTATCATGAAACTAAATTCTGAGCTGACCTGACTTTACTTGCTTCAAGGAGCTAACTCATGCTGAGAGTTTAGGATTCTCTTAAAATGTTCATGACCCAATCATACATATTGAATTGGAAAGTGATAACTCATGCAAGTACGAATCATGAGACAACTAGACTTAGATCGTATCAGGGTATTATACTACCTGAGCTAAAATACGTAGAAGTATTTGAGATTATGCTTGGAACTCATATGAACTGAGTCATGACTAAATAGCTGAATCTGAAACATGATGCTTGGATTGAACTGAATTTGCAATTTACATGGATAGAATATATTATCTTTTGGGATAGTCATACGCATGAGACTTCGGATAGTAGGACTGGGGGAAAAGGTGGAAAACCACAGTAACTTGGCAGCCTGACTGTTAAACAGAATTACAGACTGGATTATACCGGACACTTATACTTAACTGGAGTATCTCTTCAGCACTCTTTCTAAAGAAGTTCAAGTAGCATTAGGGAGCAAAGAATCTTGGGCATGAGTTACACAAGACATCCAACTAAGAAATCACCACAATGACAGTACTCTATAGCATGGAATAAAGACATATAACTCATAAACTAGGATAGAATTTCTAGGCCTTAGGCGATGTAACTTCTTACCTTCAAGCTTAGCACACTCCTCGAATACTCCCTTAACTATACTATTCCCCTTAAATACCATACTCATTGGTTCAACTTATAATTCTCATATGAGCATTGACAAATCTTTCTACTAATGTTTAAAGTAGCTTAAATCCTTTCACTGTGATCAAGCCTAATTCTAAATCACAAAATACAACATGCCATATCACGATACTAGTCTAAACCACTTGATTCAACCTTCTATATCTTTTTAAAGATCACACCCTAAGACTAACTCTGAACTCTTACTATGGATTTACTAGCACATATTGCGTTCCTCCACTAAAATTCTAGCATGTCATTCAAGCCTATCTTTATAACCACATATGAACTTCAAGGTAAAGACCCATAAAGGCATACTTCATAAATTCTCTAAACTACTATCAATATAACTTTCACGCGCGATCCCAAGAACATACACACACAATATCAACTAACCATCACATGTATTCAAGACTTGGCCCCAAATCTTACTTCACACTTATGGTCTTATCTAAGACAAGCATACAATAATCTTTCATCAACAAGAAACATCTACTCATCACCACTATCATTACATAAGGAGGAGTCACTAAAAGGTTAGAACATAAGACCTTGAAGCATGGAAGGATATTATACGAAACTTGAAACTTAACTGAGGCCGAAAGAATAGCAAATCAACATCATGGATTCATCAAAGTGATCTAAATTGGGGCATACATGACTATAAGCTGAATCTTATCAATCATAAAGAGTATAGCATGAATTATGGGAACTCAGCACACTATAAAGCATGAGTACATGAGTCACGAGCTGCATGACCTCAATTTAAAGTTCATAACATATGGAATGTGATTTCGACTATTGAATGAACTGAAACTCCTCATTTTAGAACTGGAAGAGTACATGACTCTCAATCATATGCATGAACATGAACTATGACCATGGAATTGAATAGGTTGAGTCTCACCCTCACTTTCTGATGTTCTATATCATACTGGCATCACTACTAGAATCTGAGAACCTGAATTGGTTACTTGTTTTATCATCTCCACCTTAGCTTTAAGCCATCATCTTAAGTTTGAGAGATCCTTACTAGACTTTAAATTGAACTACACTCACTGCACTCTGGGGTCTGGAATACGACAATACGTGTAATTAATAGAACTTAACCTGAATGGCTACACCTGGAAAGGGAAAAACCACTTCTAATCCTACCTTCTGAGACACACTCTATCTTTCTATAGCTCCCAATAGTCAATCACATAATACTTGAACACTTACTAATTTTGAATCCTCACGAGTATTCCCATAGTCGGAGTGCACACCCTATAGCGCTTCAACTCTTATTTCTGTAAGCTCAACCTTTAAGAACTCAATCTTATCTTCCAACACTTAATATGGATATCACCAAGCCTTTGATGAACCATACTATTAGTCTTTCTCCACCTAGCAACTCAACGGTACTACTATGTCTACTAACCACATACAACATGTAATAGTCTTAGAAAATGCCGCAACTCCATATCACCTTGGGCATACTTCTACCTCATACATACAACATCATACTTTGGTACAAATCAAATAAACTTAATCTATTGCATACACCATTCAAGCCTATTAGATCACTTCCATATAACTAGTATCATTAACCAAGAAATCATCACATCCACCTTTATGGACATCAACTGTTCAAACTTAATGTCTAGTGCTAAGCATAATTTACAACCGAACCTGACACACAATTCTCACAAAACATTCATCATTAATCTTAAGCCACTATTCTTACATCTACATCCTATGTTAAATTCAAGTCAATAGTCTAGCATCAATCATCTACCACCAATGAAGAAGGCAACATAATATACTAGTCCATTAAATTGGGAAATTCTATCCAAATACCTCAACAATCTACTACATACCTTCTCACAAGTAGTACTAGTTTACAACTAGCAACGAAAAGAAGGTCAAGGGGGGTAAAGTCACATAATAGACAAGGTCAACCTTAATATTATATTATAACCCCATATAATCTTATCTACTTATATGGTTCTCTCATGTCACACCTACTTACCCAAGCGTACATTTAGACAACTTTCAAATTCCAAAAACAACCATGAGTTTATAATCCTAACTTACAGGCTAATCTATCCATTTTCATACTTCAAGCAAACAACAATTCACCTTGACTAATAACTCCTTCTTTACCTTCTACTAAACTAACACACAAGGACGTATCACTTCATTACCAACTCAATCTCATGCAAAAGATTCGTCTATGCATATATCCAACCAACACAAGAATAATAAAATAAATAACAAGTTGCTAGTGAATCGAAATAGGCCTCACACGGCTTCACTAGTCTTTCAGTTTCAAAAACACAATGATAACAAGATTACAAGAGATAGAAACTTAACACACAATATTCAATAATCTAATAATACACATCTTACTCTGTATAAATAAAAATCTGAGACACACACTTCCCCCACAGACTACCATATAGTCCACACATACTACTAGCTACCACATTAGTCTATCACTATAAAGTGGTAAATCATCCCCAAACATTGGTTATTCAACTAAAATATTTATATACACAAAAGTCACCCTCACTCTAACTTCTAACTTTGTGACTCACATCACCAACTTCTTAGTCCAACATCACTACCAATGGGTCATGACACCGATACCTAAATTATACTACTACTCAGGTGGAAATACAGTTCCAACATTCTGCTACACATCATCCCCCCTGAAGAATGACATTTGTAACATAAATTCTGAAAATGACTGAATACACTTAATACTGCAGGCTGAAAAGCATGATTTCATTAAGATCAAGGTTCTCACTAGAATCAATAAACTCTGAAGCACTAACGGACTCTTCTCAAGTCCTTACAGAATTCTTATATGATTCAATCAGAAAGAACCATACCATTTAGGCTCTAGACTTCTGTACTTGAATCAGCCCAATAATGAGACATGTCTGAGAACATCAGGGTAAGGAAAAAATTGAGATGACTGTTTCTTTTGTATAGGCGACACCATAGCACAAATTTTAGTATGAAAGAGGAACATTCTGATTCTATTGTATGAACTAGAACATGAAGAAGGAGAGACATTCCTAAACACCATGTAGCCTCCTTCTTATAAGTGTAGCATGCGACACGCCCATAAATAAGACTCTACCCGATGTAATTTCGCAAACACCCTGGGACCATGAACCATTCTATGATACCAAGTTTTTCACGACCCAAACCGAGGCCCTGGCTATGACGAACATCCCGAACCATAAAGGCTCGAGCGTCCCTATCTGTCTGGTAGTCATGCACATTATTCATATACTATAGAAAAAAATATGGAATTATATAACAGAACGAAATCATGGCCATAAGTCTGATATAATTCAACAATGAAAAATAAAATTCAAAACCATCTGAAAGCATCGAAAAACCGTCTGCAAAATCTCTACTACATTATCAAATATCAATTGTCTGAAAACTGGGACGAGGCCCCCACTAGACCAAAACTGTAACTATAATAAATGTCAGAAAATAGATAGGCCTTTAGGAGTATAGAAGGCTCACCAACAGAACTCTACACTGTTGTCTATCTGAATCTACTATTTATCAGGCCCCCTAGACTGTGCCTCAGAACTTGGAAGAGAGGGGGGTCAATATAGTGTACTGGTATGCAAAATAATCCAAAATAAAGATTTTATACAAATAAAATAATGGAGAGCAATTAGTCAAAACATCATACATAAAATAGCTTTCAAACACATGGGCACTTTTCTGAAAATTATAAATCATTCTTAACAATGCAGTTTCTGATCTTCGTCTTAATTCTGAGTTAGGTGGTACACCCCTATAAGTCTAAAATCCTACGGGACATATGAAATACACCATTGACTCGACGGGGAAGCCCACAACCCGAGTGTACTGCAAGGGTTGGAGTTTCTAATTCTAATATGCCACACGGCACTAGGCCAGCGTAATATAATATACCTGGATCGGCAAATCACGATTTTAGGCAATGAGTTGTCTGAACTCATGCCTTCTTCGGGGAACCACCTCAGCTCTCTTTATGCCCAATGTTATCCTGTTCTGAATCATGTATTTTTCTAGTTTCAATATCTGAAAAGTCTGATTTCAAATGTGTATTCTATTCTGTTCTGAATTATCATGGCATAATCTGAATTGGTGTCGCCACAACAAGACTTGCAAGTCCTATTTATGAGCGATAATGCATCATGCATGATTCTTTCATTAAAACATAGTTCAAACCACCCAAACATGCAATTTAACAAAGGGAATTCATATTCCGAAAATATACGTCAATACTATGCAAAAATCTTTCAACATATGGTGGTCATGTACTTTTGACAAAACCATGCACTCTTTCATTATATGTATTTTCAATATTTATCAACATGCACAACCCTCTCTTTTGAGTTCAAAATTCATATACAAGTCATAGTAAAAATGAAGACATTTCATATCATGCTTTCAGGATGCAATTAAGAATAATTCATATCATATGAAAGATGGAAAAGATCAGAACAAGAGAGAGGTTCATTATAATTCATGCTCTCAATTGAATATTCATTCTTAAATACCTTTGTACATATATATAAATATATATATATATATATAATGTTTTTCAATCAATTTGGGGAAGGTCTAAAGACCAAAACAATACCGTCTAAATTTCTAAAACAAGAATATATTCATAAATCCAAAACTTTTTTCTTAAAAACATGATTTCTATACCCATGATATTTTAGAAAAATCCCGCATACCTTAAATTAGAAGCTTTTGAATGAACTCTAGATTTTGGGATGTTATACGTACGATTGGTCGGTGCATCGTGTATCCCTTGCAATGGGGATTTTGGATCTTGAAGAACTATTGAAAAATTACGGTTAAATCTTGAGATATATTGATCTTTGGGTTGAAACCCTAAGGAGTGTTCTTGAAGAAAATTTAGAGAAATATGAGTAATATGGTGTTTTGGGGTTATAATTCCATGTATAAACTGATAAGGGAGTGGAAAATACCAATTTGCCCTAAATGAATTAGGAGAAAACTGAAGGAATAAGCCCAGCACGATTGGCAAGGTGCCGCCCTGCCTAGTCCACCAGACTTAGCAAGGCGCTTCCTTGCTTATTGCGGGCCTCTTCCCAGTAAAGGCGTTAGGCAAGGCGCCACGAGCTAATTGCCCCGGCTTATTGTTTTGCCAACCCAAATATGCCCTTAGGCTCATCTAAAAATTTAGAAACTCACCCAGGATGTACTCTTGACTTGCCCCATCGCGTATCAACAAAAAAATCAAGAAATGGAGGTCGGGAAGGTCGTAAATAAAATCCCCAAAGATTAGGAGTCAAATATGAGACTAAGTCTCTTTGACACTTAGAAAAATTTTCTATTCTTTTCAACTCTTTGAGAATACTACTAGAGGCTAACACACACAATGTAACGCCCCGTAAAATTCTTCATGCATTATATCAAAATAGTAGGCTTGTTGATTTGAAAGCTTGAAAATTTTCTAGGTGTAAAAAGGGGACTTAGAGTCATTTTTAGTTTTCAATCTTTGGGGAATATATTTTTGACTTTTTCGACCTTTGATTTTTTATTTTCTTGTTGTGTTGCGATGGGGTAAGGTCGTAGTAAGTCTCGCGTGAGTTTCGGGATTTTTGGACGAGCGTAAGGGCACGTTTTGTACCCCATTCCAGTGAGCCTCCACGATCTGCCCGCGTCTCCCTGAAGATCGCCTTGCCTGGGAGGGGATCCACAATAGGCAAGGCGACGCCTTGCTGATAGCGGTACTCTAGGCCGGGCAGCGCCTTAGGTATCGTCCCAGGCTAATTTTAGCTTTTGTCCTGAAATTTTAAGGGCATTATGGGTATTTCCTAATCCTTTATCAACTTTAACACGGGATTAAGCTCCCAAATACCCATATCATTGATATTTTCCTCAAAAATCACCAAGAACACTCCCAAGGGTTTCAAACTAAAAACCTGAATAAATCAAGATTCAACCATGGATTTTCAAAAGCGATTGAAGATTTGAAATCCCCAATCTGTAAGCTTCAAGAATCACCTATTATCTTCTGAGATTAAGGTAAGCGGGGTTTTCCTAAAATCTCATGGGTATATAAATCATGTTTTTAAGAAAAGGGTTTCAGATTTGTGAATACAATCATGTTTTAGAAGTTTTGATGGTAGTGTTTTGGTCCTTAGACCTTCCCCAAATTGATTTGAATTGATATATGTATATATGTGCATGTTTTAATATTGATGATTGAATTGAGAGCATGATTCATGTGATATGGATTGTTATGATTTTCCTTACTTATCATATGATATGGATTGTTTTTTAAATGCATCTTGAAAAACATGTTACGAAGTATCTTAATTTATGAATGATTTGGTTATGAATCTTGAATTCCAAAGAAAGGGTTGTTTGTATTGAAAAATGTTGAAAATACATATAATGAAAGAGTGCGTAAATTTTTCCAAAAGCACATGACCACCTTATGTTTGAAGAGTTCTTGCATAGTTTTGACATATGCTTTTGGAACATGAAATCTCTTATGCTATTTGCATGTTTGGGTGGTCTGAACTATGTTTTAATGAAAAAATTATGCATGATGCATTATGGCTCAAAAATAGGACTTGCAAGTCTTGGTGTGATGACACCAATTCAGATTATGCCATGATAATTCAGAACAAAATAGAATGCATGTTTGAAATCAGACTTTTCAAATGTTGGAACTAGAAAAAAATGCATGATTCAGAATAGGATAAAATTGGGCATAAAGAGAGCTTAGGTGATTTCCCGAAGAAGGCATGGGTTCAGAAAACCAAAACCGTGATTTGCCAATCTGAGTTTATTATATTACGCTGGCCTAGAGCCTTGTGGCATTTCAGACTCAGACACTCCAACCCTTGCGGCGCACTCGGGATGGGGGATTCCCCGCCGAGTCAATGACGGATTCCATATAGCCCGTGGAATATCAGACTTGTAAGGAAGTGCCACCTAACTCAAAAATAATACAAAGATCAGATATTGGATTGACAAGAATGACTTACGATTTTCAGAAAGTGCCTATGTATTTTAGAACTATTTCATGCATGACATTTTGACAAATTGGTCTCCAACTATTTTATTTATATAAAAGCTTTATTTTGGATTTATTTGCGCACAAGTACATCTGTATTGACCCCCCTTCTCCCTCCAGGTTATGAGGCTCAGTCTAGGGATCCAGAAAAGTAGTAGATTTTTATTAGACAGAGCTGCAGTGTCTATTTGGTGAGCCTTCTCTACTCCAGAAGGACTGTTTACTTTTATAAAACTATTATTAGATATGGATTTGGTCTACTGGGGGCCTTGTCACAGTTTTTATATTATGGCAGTGATCATGTAGTAGAGATTTCGCAGATGATTTCCAGATGTTGTTAGATGGTTTTGGATTGTCCTTCTCTATTATTAAATTTATATCAGATTTATGACTATGATTTCGTTTTGTCGAATTTTTTGCACTTCCTTATTTGTGTATGAATGGTGTATATAATTTTAAGTTAAAAGGGTATCTGGGCCTTCATGGTTCGGGTTGCCCGTCATGGCCAGGGCCTCGGTTCGGGTCGTGACAAACTTGGTATCAGAGCACGGTTCATGGTCCCAGGGTATCTGCAAAATCGCGTCGGGTATAGTCTTATTTATAGGTGTGTAGTGCACCACACTTATAAGTAGGAGGCTACTAGGCATTTAGGAAAATGTTTCCCCTTTTTGTGATTTAGTTCGTGCTTTAGAGTTTGAATTGGAATCATCCCCTAATCAGTGATCTATTGTATTTCAAAAAATAGTCATGCCTCCCCGTCGTTCCAACAACCAAGATACTAAGGATGATGTAGTCCGCCCCACCCATGGGATGCGTACCCAAAATAGGGTGCACACTCCAGAACCTATTCCTACTCCGAGAGTACCTCCAGTCTCGACCAGTCCTCCTCGAGCTCCTAGAGCTAATGTTAATCGTCCCCAGCTTTCTCAGAGGGACCTATCGAATACAGAATTTAGACAGTCTATTCACATGCTTGCATAGCTGGTAGCCGCACAGACTCAGAGGTCGGAGGATAGTGGGTTTGCATCTATTACTTCTGAGGTAACCAGGGTGGGCCAGTTCATAAGAATGAACCTGCCCAAATTCTCTGGAACTAAGGTAGAAGAAGACCCATAAGAGTTTGTAGACGAAATGGAGAAGATTTTCAAAGTAATACATGTGGATCATATGGAATGGGTTAAGTTAGTAGCATACCAACTTAAGGATGTAGCGAATCAATGGTACAACGAGTGGGAGGATGCAAAATGGGAGAGTGCTGAGCCCATAGTTTGGGACGAGTTTGTGGAAGCTTTTCTTAACCGATTCTTTCCTCTAGAGTTGAGGGAAGACAAAGTAGAGGAATTCATGAATCTTAAACAGGGGAATATAAGTGTCCAGGAGTACACACTTTGAAGTTTAACTAACTAGCTCGTTATGCACCAGAAGTGACAGGTAATATGAGAGCCCGGATGAGAAAATTTGCATCTGGCCTTTTTGATGATCTAGCTCTTGAATGCCAAGGGGCGATGCTAAACAGGGATATGGACTTTGCTAGGCTGTAAGTCCACATGCAGCAATTAGGAGAGAAGAAAAAGAAAATTTCTGAATCTAAAGAGAAGGACAAGCAGGCGAAGAGAGCTAGAACAGCGAATCAGAACGACAGTCAGTCATAGAGCGATAACTCAGGTGGTAAATGGAAAAAGAAGAAGTTTTGGAGTAACGCATAGTCTGCAACCACCGCCCCAGCGCCCAGACCCCCAGTTGATAGATGATCTCAGAGTTTTTAGACTAGTCATGGGCCTAAAGCTCAGGATACTCAGTCATAAGGCAGTTTGGCTCAGTAGCATCATACTTTTCCATGGTGCGAGACTTGCGGTATAAATCATCCAGGAAGGTGCCAGCTGGGCTCGCTGGTGTTTTATTCATACAACTAGACGGGTTATTTCCAGAGAGATTGCCCCTCCGCTAGAAGGAATATTGGTGGAGCTAAGTCCCAGGTAAACTCTTCTGCACCACCATTGCCTCAAAAGGGCGCCACTTCAGCTGCCGGGAGCGGTCGCAACCAGCTATAAGCTTTGACTAATCGCCAGGAGGAGAAAGCCTCGCCAGACGTAGTCACTGGTACATTACAAATCTTTTCCCGTGATGTATATGTATTGCTTGATCCCGAGTCTACCTTATCTTATGTGACCCCGTATGTGGATGTTGGTTTAGGGTTTGAGCCCGATGTGATTGTTGAACCTTTCTCTATTTCCACTTTGGTGGGTGATTCTGTTGTGGCTAGGAGGGTGTACAAAAATTATGTTATGTCTATTCTTAGTAGGGATACTGTGGAAGACCTCATAGAACTTGATATGGTTGCTTTTGATGCTATCCTAGGGATGGACTGGCTCTATCGGTGTTATGCCACACTAGACTATAGAACCCGAAAGGTTACCTTTTCTTTTTCAAATGAGCCAGAAATAAAGTGGGAAGGGTATTCTTTAGCACCAAGAGGGCACTTCATATCTTATCTCAAAGCTCGTAAACTTATTTCTAAGGGTTGCTTGTATCATCTTATTTGGCTTAAATATTCTAACGTTGAAAGTCTTTCTCTTCAGTCTGTCCCCATAGTAAATGAATTCCCAGAAGTTTTTACAGATGATCTCCCAGGAATTCCACTTGATAGGGAGATAGATTTTGGCATTGATGTGTTGCCAGATACCCATCCTATTTCTATTCTGCCATATAGAATTGCTACTATAGAGCTAAAAGAGTTGAAAGAACAGCTTGCAGATCTCCTGGATAAAGGTTTTATCAAACCTAGTATTTCTCCCTGGGGTGCACCTATACTCTTCGTGCGAAAGAAAGATAGTTCCTTGCGTATGTGCATAGATTACCGTTAGCTAAATAAGGTCACTGTTAAGAATAAATATACTCTTCCTAGGATTGATGACCTTTTTGACCAACTTCAGGGTGCTAAGTATTTTTTCTAAAATAGACCTTCGTTTGGGATATCATCAGTTGAAAGTTAGGGATTCAGATATTCCTAAAACAGTTTTTCAAACCAGATATAGTCATTATGAATTCTTAGTCATGTCCTTCCGGTTGACTAATGCTCTTGCAGCTTTCATGGACCTAATGAATAGGGTCTTACATCAGTTCCTAGACCTGTTTGTCATAGTTTTTATTGATGACATCTTGATTTACTTCAAAAGTAAGGAGGACCATTCCAATCACCTCCGAATTGTTCTTCAGACTCTCAAAGATCATAAGTTACATGCGAAATTCTCCAAGTATGAATTCTGGCTGAATGCTATTGCTTTCTTGGGGAATATTGTGTCTAGTGAGGGGATTCGAGTTGATCCCCAAAAGGTTGAGGCAGTGAGAAAATGGCCCAGACCCATGACTCCAACCGATATTCGGAGCTTCTTGGGTTTGGCGGGTTATTACAAAAGGTTTCTATAGAGTTTCTCTTCCATAGCTGCATCGCTTACTAAGTTGACTCAGAAAAAGGTAAAGTTTTTGTGGTCTGACTCTTGTGAAAATAGTTTTGTGAAGTTGAAGACAAGTTGACTACTGCTCCTATTTTGACTCTTTTGGAAGTTACAGAGGGTTTTGTTATGTATTATGATGCATCCTGAGTGGGACTTGGTTGTGTACTTATGCAGCATCGTAAGGTAGTAGCTTATACATATCAACAATTGAAGGTGCACGAGCGGAACTACCCACTCATGACTTGGAGTTAGCGGCTGTGGTTTTTACACTTAAGATCTGGCGGCACTATTTGTACGGTGTGCATATTGATATATTCACTGACCACAAGAATTTACAGTATGTTTTCTCACAGAAAGAATTGAACCTCAGGTAGAGGCGCTGGATGGAATTGCTAAAGGATTACGACATGAGCCTGGACTATCATCCAGGCAAGGTAAATATAGTAGCCGACGTCCTCAGCAGGTTGTCTATGGGCAGTCTTTCTCATGTTGAGAAACAGAAGAGGGAGATGGTGAAGGATATTCACCATCTTGCAAATCTAGGAGTGTGACTCTTGGATTTCAAAAATGGGGGAATAGTTGTTCATAAGATAGCTAAATCTTCCCTTTGTGCAGAAGTTAAAGAGAAGTAGGTTGAAGATCCCATCTTAATACAGATCAAGAAAGATGTGGGTCAACAGAAGGTAATGTCCTTTGAAATTGGTGGTGATGGTATTTTGAGGTAGTAAGGTAGATTATGTGCACCAGATATTGATGGTTTGTGGAAGAGAATCCTTAACAAAGCTCACACCTCGAGGTATGTTGTTCACCCAGGCTCTACTAAGATGTACCATAATTTAAAATCTATGTATTGTTGGAATAATATGAAGCGCGATGTGGCTAACTTTGTTTTCAAGTGTTTGAATTATCAACAAGTTAAAGTAGAGCATATGAGGCAAGGTGGTTCTTCCCAAGAGATAGCCTTGCCTTTGTGGAAGTGGGAGATGATTAATATGGACTTCATTACAGGACTCCCGAAGTCCCGTAACCAGTATGATTCTATATGGGTAATTGTAGATAGGCTGACCAAGTCATCCCACTTTCTGCCTTTCAGGACTAACTATTCGGGAGAGGATTATGCTAAGTTGTTCATTACAAAAATAGTTCATTTTCATAGGGCACCTATTTCCATCATATCCGATCGAGGTACACAGTTTTCTTCTCAGTTTTGGAGATCTTCTCAGAGGGGTTTAGGTACCCAAGTGAACCTAAGCACTGTCTTTCATCCTCAGACTGATGGGCTGGCTGAACGCACCATTCAGACTCTTGAGGACATGTTGAGGTCCTGTTTGATTGATTTTAAAGGTAGTTGGGTGGAGCACTTGCCCCTGATAGAGTTCGCGTATAATAACAGTTTCCAATCTAGTACTAAGATGGCACTATTTAAGACATTGTATGGGAGAAGGTGTAGGTCACCAATAAGGTGATACGAAGTGGGGGAGATGCAGATGTTCGGGCTTGATCTTGTTCATCAGGCAATGAAAGATGTGAAACTTATTAAAGAACAACTTAAGACAGCTCAGAGTAGACAGAAATCATATGCCAATGTTAGAAGGAGGGAGTTGGAATTTGAGGTTGGTGATTGGTTATTTCTAAAAGTTTCTCCTATGAAGGGATTCATGCGATTCAATAAGAAGGTTAAGTTGAGCCCTCGCTATATAGGACCATATCAGATCTTGAGAAGGGTAGGAGCAGTTGTGTATGAGTTAGAGTTGCCTGCCAGTTTGGGTTTCGTTCATCCGGTATTCCATGTGTCCATGTTGAAGAAATGTATTGGAGACCATTCTTTAGTATTGCCTGTTGAGGAGGTCAAGGTGACAGACTCTTTGTCTTATGAAGAAGAACCTATAGCAATCTTAGATCGTTAGGTGAGAAGATTGAGGAGCAAGGAGATAGCCTCAGTTAAAGTGTTGTGGAGGAATCAGAAAGTTGAAGAAGCAACTTGGGAATCAGAAGATGACATGACGAATAGATACCAAAACTTATTTGATCCGGCATCAAGTGATGAAATGAAAGGTACAATCCTTGTCTTATTTTTTATTATGCCTTAGTATGCGTGAAATCATGCTTGTCAGTGTTTTTCGGGCCATCATTCAGGGACGAATGATCCCAGGGGGGATAATGTAACACCCCTTGAAATTCTTCATGTGTTATGTCGAAATAGTAGGCTTGTTGATTTAAAAGCTTGAAAATTTTCTAAGTGTAAAAAGGGGACTTAGAGTCATTTTTAGTTTTCAATCTTTGAGGAATTTATTTTCGACCTTCCCTACCTCGGATTATTTATTTTCTTGTTGCGTTACGATGGGAAAAGGTCGTAGTACGTCTCAGGTGAGTTTTGGAATTTTTGGACGAGCGTAAGCACACATTTAGTACCTCATTCCAGTGAGCCTCCGCAATCTGCCCGCATCGCCGTGTAGATCGTCTTGCCTGGGAGGGGACCCGGGATAGGCAAGGCGACCCCTTGCTGATAGCGGCGCTCCAGGATGGGCGGTGCCTTGGGTATCGCCCCAGGCTAATTTCAGCCTTTGTACTGAAATTTTAAGGGCATTATGGGTATTTCCAACCCCTTTATCAACTTTAACACGGGATTAAGCTCCCAAATACCCATATCATTGATATTTTCCCCAAAAATCACCAAGAACAATCCCAAGGGTTTCAAACAAAAAACCTGAATAACTCAAGATTCAATTGTGGGTTTTCAAAAGCAATTGAAGATTTGGAATCCCCAATCCGTAAGATTCGAGAATTACCTATTATCTTCCGAGATTAAGGTACACGGGGTTTTCCTAAAATCTCATGGGCATAGAAATCATGTTCATAAGAAAAGAGTTTCAGATTTGTGAATACAATCATGTTTTAGAAGTTTGATGGTATTGTTTTGGTCTTTAGGCCTTTCCCAAATTGATTTGAATTGATATATGTATATATGTTCATGTTTTAATGTTGATGATTGAATTTGGAGCATAATTCATGTGAAAATCCCTCTCTTGTTATGATTTTCCTTACTTATCATATGATATGGATTGTTTTTTAAATGCATCTTGAAAAGCATGTTACGAAGTGTCTTAATTTATAAATGATTTGGTTATGAATCTTGAATTCCAAAGAGAGGGTTGTTTGTATTGAAAAATATTGAAAATACATATAATGAAAGAGTGCGTGGATTTTGCCAAAAGCACATGACCACCTTATGTTTGAAGAGTTCTTGCATAGTTTTGACTTATGCCTTTGGAACATGAAATCTCTTATACTATTTGCATGTTTGGGTGGTCTGAACTATGTTGTAATGAAAGAATTATGCATGATGCATTATGGCTCAGAAATAGGACTTGCAAGTCTTGGTGTGACGACACCAATTCAGATTATGTCATGATAATTCAGAACAGAATAGAATGAATATTTCAAATCAGACTTTTCAGATGTTGGAACTAGAAAAAAATGCATAATTCAGAACAGGATAAAATTGGGCATAAAGATAGCTTAGGTGGCTCACCAAAGAAGGCATGGGTTCAGATAACTCATTGCCCAAAACCATGATTTGTCGATTCGAGTTTATTATATTACGATGTTCTAAAGCCTTTTGGCGTATCAGACTCAGACACTCTAACCCTTGCGGCACACTCGGGTTGGGGGCTTTCCCACTGAGTCAATAGCGAATTCCATATAGCCCATGGAATATCGTACTTATAGGGGAGTGCCACCTAACTCAGAAGTAATACAAAGATCAGACATTGCATTGACAAGAATGATTTATGATTTTCAGAAAGTGGCCATGTGTTTTAGAACTATTTCATGCATGACATTTTGACAAATTGGTCTCCAACTATTTTATTTATATAAAAGCTTTATTTTGGATTTCTTTGCATACTAGTACATCTGTATTGACCCCCCCTCCTCCCTCCAGGTTCTAAGGCTCAGTCTAGGGGTCCAGAAAATTAGTAGATTTTTATCAGACAGAGTTGCATTGTCCAGTTGGTGACCTTCTCTATTCCAGAAGGCCTGTTTACTTTCAGACAACTATTATTAGATATGGTTTTGGTCTACTGGGGCCTTATCCCAGTTTTAAGATTATGGTAGTGATCATGTAGTAGAGATTTTGCAGAAGATTTCTAGATGTTGTTAGATGGTTTTGAATTGTCCTTCTCTATTATTAAATTTATATCTGATTTATGACTATGATTCTATTTTGCCTAATTTTCCATATTTCCTTATTTGTGTATGAATGGCGTATATGATTTCAAGTTAGAAGGGTATTCGAGCCTTCATGGTTCGGGATGCCCGTCATAGCCAGGGCCTCGGTTTGGGTCGTCACACACATGAATTTTATGGGGTGTTACAATAACGTCTATAACATGAAGTGGCAAACTCAATCGTGGAACACATAACAATAGCAAATCCCACAGCCACAGGCCCAAACAAATTAGTCAACTAGCAACATGGAGGATATGATGAAACAACTCTTAGCTAGTCAGACACAATTGGCTGTGGACATGTAAAATTCGCAAGCTGATCAGAGAAGCTTAGAGTTACAGGTTGGGCAGATACAAAAAGCATTAAATACTAGGCCATAAGGTGATTTTCCAGCAGACACAGAAAATCCAACATAAGTCATAAAAATTACCTTGAAGATCGGTAAAGAGCTTTAAGAAGAACCTACAAAGGCAACAAAGGAGGTGGATACAGATTTGACTCCCCAATAGGTTTCTAAAAAAGTTGTTGTAAAATCAAGAAAGTTTGAGTACTTGAAAGAGAAAGTTCTTGACGAACCAGAAAAAAAGCCAGTGTCTCCATTACCCTTCCCTCAAAGGCAAATAAAAGCGAAGGAGGATGTTATGTTCAAAAAGTTCTTTGATATATTCGGAGGACTTTACATTAACTTACAGTTGTTAGATATTTTGCAGACTATGCCTAAGTACGTAAAGTACTTGAGGGATATTGTAGCTATAAGATGAAATTGCAGAATATGGGAGCGATAACACTCACTGGAGAGTATAGCACTGTGATAACACAGAGAACCCCCAAGAAAATGAGAGATCCGGGAAAGTTTGCTCTCCCTATCCAAATTATAAGTAAAGTGGTCCACTCACTGAGTGACTTAGGGGCCAGCATAATTTTGATGCCCCTATCATTGTTTGAAACATTGGTCTTTGAAAAGCCTAGATCAACCATCGTGGTTTTGCAACTCGCAGACGGGTCCATGACATATCCAAAAAGAGTAATAGAGGATGTCCTCATAAAGGTTGGTAAATTCATTATGCCTACTGACTTTATTGTTCTTGATTTTGAGGCAGACGAACAGGTACCAATCATCTTGAGGTATTCATTCTTAGCAAATGGATGGGCTTTGATTGATGTTAGAGAAGGCACGCTCAAAATGAGGGTATGGGATGAAGGGGTGGTATTTGATATTTACAAAACATCCAATGTAACATCCCAATATAAAGATTTATGTATGATCAATGTTATTGAAAGGGACAAGTGTGGGGTGGTTAGTCCACCAAAGACCTCTTCAGACTACCTAATTGAGCAGCCTAATCTGCTACCACCTAAGCCTGACATGATGAACTTTGATGAGCTTGAAAAGACTAAATTTAAGAATATGAGAAAAGGATGGAGATCAAATATGAGAAAGAAAAGAATGGAATATGGTTGAGTTGAGTTGGATCATGCCACGACACTAAATCAAGCGCTGCTTGAGAGGAAACCCAAGTTAATTAGGTATGTTTTCTTGTAAGTTTTTAGTTTTTATTTCACCTAGATTTTGTTTTTTGTTGAGTCATAGGTTAATGGGAAGTTTGAGTACCATAAACTTTAGCTAAGGGGCATGGCAAAGACTGGGTGTGGAATTTTCAGACTCTGTTGATATAAAAAGATGCTACTAGCTAGGTCTAGAGGCCTCAGAGAGTATTTCTATCTCTTATCTTTAAATTTACTTTTGGGACATAGCAGATTTTTAAGTGTGAGTTGGGAAAATTCCAAACCTTGGCTCAATTTTAAAAATAATTGTGTAAGATATTTGAGTTGCTGCTATTTTTTATTAAGTGGTGCAAGTGGTTTTGTTTGTAAAATCATGTTGATTGAGTGAATTGCTACTTTTTAAACTCTTAGGCTCATAGATTTGACTCTTGTACTTGTTGGCTTAATTTAGAATTTATGCTATTGTTTGATTAAGATTCTATAATAATCCTATATGAGTTGAGCATATGCCATGTGCATGTGAGATTTTTGTATATTTCTTGTTGTATGTGATATATAGAACTTGCTCGATGTGTGTGTGAAGAGAAATAAAGAATATGAGTTTAGGAGATGCTATAAACATTTCTTTGATAGCCCTGTTTTATACCTTTTATTTGTCCTACCCTTGTGCATTATCCTAGTTAACCCCCATTGAACCTTTAGCTTTTTCTGAAAACCTCATAAGTAACCTAACCCTTTCTTTGATAGACCATTATTTGATTCAAAAAGCTACTATGCGCTTTAATAAAAAATTAATTGAGTAAGAAGTTTGAAAAATAAGAGGAGAAAGGTGAAATTGATGCCCCAAGGTAATAGTTATTGGTGTTGATAATTGATGTGTGGTGAATGAGTGCAATATAAATTATGCTAGAAATATTACCATGGTTGTGAAGAAGAAAAATTGATTCATGTGGTAATAAACTATATGTCTACCAAGTGTTTGTGAAAAATGCTTAAAAGAGATGGGCAAAAACAAAAGATATGGGTGGATGAAAAAGTGTAATTTGGTTGTTGGAGATTAATTTTAAATGTGTAATATAGTGTATTAAAGCGCTTAGAGAGGTTAGTCACTATTCCCAAATAGTTTCTACCCGTCCCTTAGCCTATATTTCAACCCGAAAAAGACCTAATTGATCCTATACGTGACATTCTAATATTAGTGAAGCACTACACTAAGTGCAAGCCTATGGGTCATTATGAGTAACTTATAAATTCCTTATGAGAGTGAGCATAATTTGATTCTTGTACCCATCATGTATAAAATATTTTTATGTGAGTGATTATAGGTAACTCTCTTGTTGTGAGGGGCACATGTTTGATGAATATGGGTGAGTTGTATGATGTCCTTGATTGAGGAATAAGCATGAGTTTTCCAACGAGGTGAGTCCATTCTTGAGGCTAGGATGTTTTGGAGTAGTGTTCATGAGCTTTCAATTGTGTAAATGACATGCTTAGTATAGTAACTTGCATTCTGTGTAGTCATTATAATACTAGCTTAAGTGTCTTGCATGTAGTAGAAGTGTTAGTCTCCTTAGTTGATGATGATTATAGTTAAGAGTTGTTCGAAGATGAAAAAATCTTTAAGTGCGGGGTGGTAATGTTGGGTGTATTTATGCATTCTAGTGTCACTATTCTAGTCTTTTTAGCCTAGTTTTGAGGATGATTCGTATGCTATATGGAATGATAATGAGATAAATGTGTATCAAAGTGTTAAATCATGTGTTTACAATGTTCAAAGTGAATTCCAAACAAGTTGGTACTTCAAAGAGTCATTTAGAGTTCAATCGTGGAAACTAGCGTTACTAGCTTGAGCTATGTTCTTGTCTAGTTGATTCCATTTGATTCTATTGTATTTAATGAGTTTCTTATGGTTTAATTGTGGGAATATGAGTGGAATAACTTGTTGATAGTGAGCAAAGTTCAATTTGATTGAGTGAATATTTGGAACAATAAGTTGAAGATTAACATGAACTAACCAGTCTTATCTCTTGTTTCGATTCATCGTTATGGGTACTGTGTTATGATTGTCACTTAATTTGTGGTGTGTGATTGTGTAAAAAGCGTTGTAAGCTGAATATGATGATATTTTGATGATAAAAAGGCTTGAAATCCATGAGAAATATACCCCAAGTTAAGGAATGAAAGATTGAAGGACCAACACTTAACCAAAATTCGGAGAGCGAATTCCGGAGAGCCAAGGCGATATGGAGGTGGCGCCCCACTTGGAGCAGGGCTATCGGCAGGGCGCAGCCTTTGCCTGGAGCAGCACTCTACCCAAGGCTCAGCCTCACCTGGAGCAGGGATATAGCCAGGGCCGCGCCCCATCCATTTCCATGCTCACAAATTGCTGGAATTCAACTCCAACACAGACTGAGCTTACTCCTATACTATAAATACATATTGTATCACATTTTTACATATATTTGGACATATTTTGGAGATCAGGGTGCTGCTACAACTTTTTCTTTAGGTTTTTATTATTTTTATTTAGTTCATTCATATTTTTAATCGTTAATTACAACCTTGTGATTACAATTATGATTATGCGTGGCTAAACACCCTCTTTCCGGGGTTAAAGTCAAGAACATGAGTACTTTTATTTTGAATTAAGTTTGTTTGATTTGTTTGTCATTATTGGTTGTTTGTTTATTCTTGTTATAACCATTTTAAGGATTCGTGACCCTTAGAATACATCTATCGTCAACCTTGTGAACTCGAGAGAGGGAATAGGGAGATAGAACATGGGAATAAACAGAGTATGGTTTGTATTTCTTTATGAAATAAGGAATTCAAATAAGTGTCTAGGACAAGGATGTACTTAGATGCCTTACTTGATTCGCACGTAAGATGATAGCTTAAAGAACTTAAGTGGACTATTACATCCCCGCTCAACGATGTAGTTGTAAGGTTCAACTTAGGTAAAGGATTAGAGGTTGGGAAACCATAGTCATGCAACTAAACCTACGAATCAACAATCAAGATAAGAAAGTTAACAAATGAAGTTCAATACATAGTATGATTGTTCAAAGTGCTTTAACCCTAGGCTTTTCTCCTATTGATTGTTTCAAGATCTTTACTATACGCATCGTTTACTTTTCTTTAATTTAAAAATTCCAAACTCTTTTTGGTTATTTTTGCATCGAATTAATCTAAACTGTGAACTAAAATCAAATTGTTGCTGAATCAAGTCTTTGTGGGATCGATACTTGGCTTCTTGAAGGCCATTTTACTACTTGATTAGATCATGTACACTTGCGTATGTGCCTGAGCGCTGTCATCCTCCCAGATTAAAATGATTCATTCACCGAAATAATTATACCTCAAATTCTGGTGAACTACGAACACTCAATGACAACAAATCACACTTAAATTTTTGTAAGAAAAGTCAAGCTTAGAAATTTTTGTTATGATACTATAAAATTTTTACATGCTTTATTTATAGATTTTTTTGTATTGCTCTTACTGATCCATTGTTACAAAAGAAAAAAATCATATAACTGAAAATACTACAAATCAACATAACTAATGATTCAAATTACTTAAAATTTTGAGAAAATTATAATCAACGAAAAAAAATATTTGACTCCTCAAATTGTAACACCTTCATACAAAATTAAATGAGAAGGAAGGAGTAAATAAATATCCTTAATTTACAATTTCAAGTCACCAATAAATAAAACAAGGTGTGATCAACGTTCTTAAATAACTGAAATTCGTAATTTCAAAAATAAAACAAATTACTTGCTGCACCAGATTAAATCATCTTGCAACCAATTGTGTTATTGTTGCATTGTCAATGTCTATTTCTTCTGATGAACCATTTGGAATATTGACAACTTGATTTTCATCTTCTTCTGTTGCAGAAAATGCAGGCCTCTTAGGGGAATTCATAACTAAATTTTCAATGTTTTTGAACATAGAACAAACTTCCAACATTGTAGGCCTATCCAATGGATTTTTTTGAACACATAATAAGGCAATTTGCATGCATTTCAATAGTTTACAAGAATGTATCTCATCATCAAGTGATTGATCCATAAATTCCATGCCTTTACCATCTCTCCACATCTCAAATGCCTGTATTATTATTTTTAAATAAATTGAAAAAAAAAAAAAAAGAAGGGAAAAAGTTAAATCAGAGTACATGTATCTTTCTAATTATAATAATAAAAAAAAAAAACACATTTTCATTGTACTTTAACTTTATTTGGTAGACTAGGTTATTTGTCTTATTTTTCAGGTTATTAATCTTAGGAAAAAAAGGTTCGAAATATATTTAATCTTTAGCGAGATTAGTTGTAACATGTCTCAACTTTGTGGGGTCTTATGTGACTCTCCAGATTATCTTTTATGGTATTTCTGTAGTATATATTTGTTTAGCTGGACCACTTCAGATTCTTAAGCACTCAGTGTGCGTGTATTCATGAGTGGTTCAGCTAGCAAATATATGCCACGAAAATATGGTAAAAAATAATCTAGGGGGTCATAGGATTCCCACAAAGTTGAGGCGTGTTACAACAAATATTGCCAAAATTTAGGTATATTTCAGACCTTATTTGTCTTATTTTTCAGGTTATTAATCTTAGAAAAAAAGGTTCGAAATATATCTATACTTTGGCGAGATTAGTTGTAACACGCCTCAACTTTGAGGGGGTTCTATGTGACCCTAGATTATTTTTTACTGTATTTCTGTGCATATACTTTCTTAGCTGGACCACTTTAAATCCTTACGCACGCAATGATCCGGCTGGCAAATATATACTACGAAAATATGGTAAAAAAATAATCTAGAGGAGTCATAGGACCCCGCAAAATTGAGACGTTTTACAATAAATATTTCCAAAATTTAGATATATTTCAGATTTTTTTCCTCTTAATCTGAAGGTGGGGTAGGGTTGTGGGGTAGGACTTAGGAGTTGGGGGGTTGGGGTGGGGTGGGGGGGTCATGGGTAGTGTAAATTTTTCTTATATTATCGGTGTATATAAGTTAAATGTCAATAATATGTATATATGAAGTTATCACAACTTACATATTCAAGAAGGTTTAGTTGGTGTTCATCTGGACCATGCAGACATGTATTCTTTTTTCCACTTATGATTTGGAGAAGAAGTACTCCAAAACTAAAAACATCAGATTTTGTTGAATATCTGCCTTCAATTGCATATTCTGGTGGAATATATCCCCTACAACACATTACAAATTAAATGAATAATATTAATTAAGAATATAATCATAAAAGATAAGATTTGTTATCTTATAAGAAGGGTTATGTCTTACAATTGATGCAATTAATGTATATTAATTTAAGGAGAGTCTTGAAATAACAGTAAATATGTGAATTGGTCTCTAATGCTACATGCTAGCATAAGGGTAAGCTACCTAAGTCACATATTTGGTGTCGGTGCTTCTCTAAACCCTATATACGTGAACATGATACATCTTGTGCGCCAGACTATTTCTTTTATATCTTGTGCGCCAAACTATTTCTTTTATAGTTTATATATGTAGGCACGATACATAAATGCATCATCTAATTTGACCTTAGCTCACATGTATAATCTCTAACTTTGGATGTGCACAAGTAGACACTTAATACACGTAGGACTTTGC
>NC_061117.1:6386686-6401108 GCF_002878395.1 Capsicum annuum
AACTTTGACTATGCACGTCTAGACAAAGCATACTCTAACTTACCAAATGATCATCTAAACACCTTCAATATTCATACGTCGCGTCAGCACCAGGTGTCCACAAGACACAAAGGGTATGAGTTGGAGTGTTTAGTCATCAGTTGAGACTAAGTTGATGTGTGTTGAAGTGTTTACTTGCCGGATGAAGCCAAGTTTGAGTGTTTGTATAAATATTATATAAAAAAAAAAAAAAAAAAAAAAAAGAACTTGTAGAAAATGTTTACCCCTTTAATGGGCCTTACACGCTGCGAATCGAATTAGTTGAAATTCAGAAATGAATATCAGACATCAAATGAAAAACATCCCTAAAAAATTTGAGTCATTGACAATGTGAGTAGTTTTATACTATCTCGATGTAATTTAACATGTTGTAACAGATTTCATTTTCAGATTGTAAATATTAAACTCGATTGAAGAATACTTTGGTACTTTCAACATTTTAAATTGATCGACTTGTTTTGACTTGACATGAATTTTAAGAAAAAGAAAATTGAATCTTATGATCTTAAATTAAAGACATATCATGTACTAAAATATTCTTTAATTGATCTAATGGCCTTAAACATTAAATATGAAAAATTGAAACTAAAGATTTATTAAAAAAGAAAGGTCATTCTTCTTTAAACTGACAAAAAACAACAGGTAGAATGAATTAAAACAGATATGGAGTAATTTTTTCTCAAAGACTCCTAGCTAGTGCTTGTAAAGTCCTTCCAAAAGACCAGACTAATTAAAGTCCTTCCATGCTTATTTTTTTGTCAATTATTAGTCTTAAAGTTTTGCAAGACAAATTTAAATGCATGTACGAACATTTTATTTGACTTATTACATTCTTTTTTAAAAAAAATAATAATAATGTCCAACGACTTACTTGTCACGTCAATGATATTGTCCTGTCCAAAATTCCAAAAGAAAGAAGAAAAAACAATTTAATTTTTTAAGTAAACAACATAAATTTTGATTATTTGGAGCTTAATTTTAGAAATTTTTGATATTTTATATAGTTATTGAAAGTTTTAGATTTTGGATCTGTCGAGATACATAATCAGCTCCTGATACATTCAACGAAGATACATTTTTTCCTTTATACAGATATATGATTAGCTTTCAATACATTTTTTTCGATTTTGGGTTTGTCCAGATACATAATATATTCAACGAAGATACATTTTTTTCTTTGTAAAGATACATAATTAGCTTCTTATATATGTTTCAATTTTGGATCTGTCGAGATATATAATTAGCTTTCAATACATCTAACGAAGATACATAATTAGTTGAGATTTTTGCAGTTACTTTGTAAAGATGGTGTTAAGTTGTATGTTTATATTATTTTTTCTAATTTTTGGAAACTGATGTGACATTTTTTTTAAAATAATTCTCTCAACAATTATTTTGGCAAATATCGATCATATAGAGTATCATAATATATATATCATTGTTATTATTAATAATGATAATATATTTTGGTTGAACTCTGTTTTCTTCTAATTCATTCTTTTCGTATAACATTAACAGAAAATACAAACAATGAAACAAACCAGCTGAAAGATACATTAACATAAAATTGGTAATAATAAAATTTAACTTGGTAAAATTAACACGTAAAAGAGATTTGTTATATGGTGAGACAATAAAATTTGCTATAAACTTTTTGGTGAAATCAGTATGTAAAAGATACTTTTAACGTGTGAAAAAGTACAATTTATCATAAGATTAGTGCATAAACAATGTTTCGTACGAATAAATTCATAAGCATGTACTCCTTTCGTCCTAAAATGCTTGTTACATTTTGATTTTCGAGACTAAAAAATAAACGAAGGAAAGTGTGTATGTATATATATGTATATACACTTGAAATTATTCAACTTATGTGTCTGATAAACATTAACGTGGAAAAGGTCAAAGTAGTCATAGACATTTTATTTTATTCAAAATAGATGATCTTTATCGACTTGACACTCTCATTGATAAAATATTTTTTAGAGGTTTATCCTAAGTGCTAAATTAGTTTTAAAAATTATGCTTTAAAACTATAAATTTAAATATATATATATATACACACTTTATTTAGTCATTTAATAATAAGAATAATATTGCAAAAATATAACAAAGTTCTCTTTAATTTCATAAAAGAAATAATTAAATTAAAATAAATATTTTTTAAGAAAAGGATCAACTAAAATGAAACGAAACGGAGGAAGTGTTTCACTTTATTTTTCATTGGTTGCCAACTTGCCATTTTAGTCAAACTTTTAATTTGATTTTTTATATTAAATTTTACGTGGTTCTTAATGCATGTTATGGTAACCCGACATAGAATAGTTGACTGACTATAGTCAACTATAACATTTATATAATTCTGCAAAAAAATAATAAATCATACAGCTATATAATCAAAATAATAATCAACAAATTGTGAGAGTACCTAATAAACAAACAGGAAAAAAAAATAGAAATTAGCGGCAAGTAAAATTATGTAATTACAAAAAATACGAATTAGCTAGCGATGGCCAAAAAGTTATTACTAAACAACAAAATTTGTCGCTAAGAATTATAAAAAACTTCTATTAGTCACAAAGTTTTTAGCTAATTTTGGTTTTTTAAAAGTGAAATGAACAATGAATTTTTACTGCTTAATGGGACTTATCGCAATGATTCACATCACATGTTCTATCGATTCAATTCATTTTTTATGATTGAATTTTGTACTACGAAGAAAAAAAATAACAAATAAATAAACTATAATGAGTTTATTTGACTAAAACAGTGCTTAGCAAGGGCGAAGCTAGAATTTTTCGCCCTTGAATTTTTTAACAATTTAGCAAGAATTTTCTTTTATAAGTTATGAATTAGATGTTTTTATTTTTTGTTTATTGAATTGTAAATAAATTACTTATACATATTAAATAAATTTTTTTCTACCAAAATTGCTTTTGGTGGGTCTTCCAAGTTGGATATATTGAATTGTATTTTCTGGAAAATGGAAATCAAAGGCTTGTGCAATTTTCAGCAATATACAGCTTTGCTTTTTGACATTCGTTCACATATAATCATAGACTAATTATGTAAATTTTATTTTAATTAACTTAAAGATTTTATATATGAATTCTCACCAAACGATTGTTTATTTGATTCAGAAATAAATCTAGAATTTTTGAAACATGAGAGTACCATTCAATTTACAGAAATAGTCAGATATAAGGGACTATATACAAAAAGTTCCTTTACTTTAAATTAATTAATAAACATCTCAGGGTTTGGAAATTTCGTGTGTATGTTAGTTCTGTGTATCTCCGATACAATTTAGATACGCATGACATGACCCATCACTTGTATCTTAGATAAAGATACACCCGACCTAGCCTCTGTGTGTATCTTAGATTTCAAATACACGTGATGTTGCGGAAGCAGACCGGGTAGAGTGCGATTATTGCACAACTACTATCCCAAAATAAAAGCCGCTAAAAATAGAAAAAGAGAAAAAATAAAAAGAACACTGAATTTACGAGGTTCGGTAAAAATGTTTTACTTACGTCCTCGGACACAACTAACCAAATTTTATTCCACTCCAAAGATACAAGTGAAATATTACAAAAGAGAGAATACTCAAAATGCCTTAAGAAGATAAGAAGGCAATTGAGAGAGGTGTATTTAAAACTAAAACATTTGGGTTTCTTTTATAGGGAGGAAAGCCCCCCATTTTTCTTTCCCAACCGATGTGGGATAATCCCACTTTCAACAAATCTCCACCTTGGGATATCCCACATCTTCAATTCTCTCTCATGGCAAATTTCAGTTTGTGTCTTCAACTTTTGAACTTCAATGTTCAACAATGTTGATCAAGTCCAAACAATGTCCAAACTTGATCGCAGTCACCACTTTAGTTAGCATATCAGCAGGATTCTCTATAGTCTTGATTTTCTGCACTGTGACTCCACCTTCTTCTATTATTTCTCGTATGAAGTGATACCGAACATCAATGTACTTCATTCTCGCATGATAAACTTGGTTTTTTGCTAATTGAATAGCACTTTGACTATCACAAAATATTGTAATAGTTTCTTATCTGATACCAAGTTCCTTAAGCAATCTTTGAAGCCAAATTACATCCTTCACAGCCTCTGTAATAGCCATGTACTCTGCCTCAGTTGTAGACAAAGCAACTGTTGACTGTAAAGTAGACTTCCAACTAACTGGCGCTTTTGCAAAAGTAAATACATAACCAGTAGTTGACCTTCGTTTGTCCAGATCACCTGCATATTCAGAGTCACAATATCAAACTACACACGAATTTTCTTCATGCACAAAAACTAACCCAACATCTACGGTATTACGAATATACCGCAAAATCTATTTCACAGCTTGCCAATGTTCTCTTCCTGTGTTATGCATATATCTACTCACAATCCCAACAACATGTGAAATGTCAGGTCTTGTGCAAACCATTGCATACATCAAGCTACCAACAACACTTGCATATGGTACCTTTGACATATATTCTCTTTCGACTTCATTCTTCGGCGACATATCAGACCTAAGCTTAAAATGGGGAGCCAATGGAGTGCTAACTGGTTTTGTTTTTTCATCCATACCAAATCGATCTAGCACCCTCTTCAAGTATTCTTTCTGAGATAAACAAAGTTTCTTTAAATGTCTATCCCTTGTTATCTCCATGCCAAGAATCTTCTTTACATATCACAAATTCTTCATCTCAAACTCCTTACTTAGTTGAGCCTTCAACTTCTCAATTTCTGCCAAATTATTGGAAGATATCAACATATCATCAACGTAAAGGAGAAGATATATAAAGGAACCATCCTTAAGTTTGCGCAAATACACACAATGATCTTATTTGCTTCTCACGTACTTCTGCCGCAACATAAACTTGTCAAATCTTTTGTACCATTGTCTAGGAGACTGTTTCAATCTGTACAATGATTTTTCAAGTTTGCCCACCATGTTTTGTTTCTCTGCAACTTTGAATCCTTCAGGCTGAGTCATGTAGATTTTCTCTTCCAAATCACCATGTAAAGACGTTGTTTTTACATCCATCTGAACTAGTTCCAAATCCAACTGCGCTACCAAAGCCAACATGATTCTAATAGAAGAATGTTTTACAACTGGAGGAAACACTTCATTGTAATCAATTCCTTCCTTCTGAGTATATCCCTTGGCCACGAATCTTGCTTTGTAGCGAACATCATTTTGGTCAGGAAATCCTTCTTTCTTTGCATATACCCATTTGCACCCAATAGCTTTCTTGCCCTCTGGGAGGTTGGCCAGATTCCACGTATTGTTCTGATGAAGGGACTTCATTTCCTCAGTCATTGCAACCTTCCATTTATTTTCTTCACAACTTTGGATAGCTTCTTTATAAGTGGTAGGAGTATTGTCAATTATGATTGAGGTTACATATGCCATCGTCTCTATGAGACGCATAGGCTTCTTTATTGTTCTTTTGGGTTTTTGGGTTGCTATTGACTCAAGTTGCTGTTCAGGTTCTTGAGTTGGAACCTGCGTCTCAAGTGGCTCTGCTTCCAAATCATAATTTATCTCTTCATCTGCCTTTCGTGGAGAAAAATAATTTTTTCCTCAAACTCCACCTGCTTTGAAGCACTATCAGTTATTTTTGTATCTTCATCTGCATCATTTTTCATCATCGCGAATTCAACAAAAGTAACGTCTCTACTGAATATTACTTTTTTTGTCTCAGGACACCATAGGCTATATCCTTTGACTCCGGAAGTAATTCCCATAAAGATAGCCTTCTTAGCTCTTGGATCCAATTTTGACTCTTTCACATGATAGAGCCAAATACATGTAAAGAATCATAATCCACAGCAGATTTTCCATACCATTTTTCAAATGGTGTCTTTTCACCAATTGCAGCAGATGGTAGACGATTAATAATGTGGCACGCATATGTTATTGCCTCAGCCCAGAATTCTTTGCCCAAGCCAACATTGGACAACATACACCGTACCTTCTCCAGCAAAGTACGGTTCATGCGTTCTTCCACTCCATTTTGTTGTGGTGTATGATACAAGAATGACAACAGAAGGCACAAAAACACACTCCAAATCAGTCCACAATCTTAAGGATCCAAGGACCAAGATGGAGACCACTCTCGGATTCGCTATCAACAGGAAGAATACAAGATACAATATGTATTTTAACACCTAAATAGCAACAAGAACAAGAACAAGATTAACGCAAGATGATAAAAAAGAAGATACAAGATTTAGATTTAACAATAAGAACAAGAACACAAGATTACAACACAAATAATAAACAAGATTACAAGAAGGTAAAAGAATATATGGATAGACCACATGAAGGTATAATCTTAAGGACCCAAGAATGGACAATCTTGGACCCTTAACACTACACATAACAATAAACCTATCTCTTACAAAGACACAAGATCAGAATCCATCTCCCAAGCATCAATGTTTCCAAGCAAACAACAACAAAAGAGAATTCACCCTATTGTTGTATCCTAGTTTCGGTTTTGCCTCCAAAGAGAAGAGAGGACTTGTGTTTTCCAATGTCTTAAGACTTACAACATCATCAATAAACTAAGTCTAAAACCCCTACAATGTTCTATTTATACTAGGTTACAAATAAAATACAAAAAGACCAAAAGGCCCCCTTAGAGACTTAGGTGCCCATCAAGTGTAATATGTTGGCTGATTTTTAGTGCACTTAGGTTCCCTTTTGCACTTCAATTGCACACACCAAGTCTCAGACCCAAAATGCACTCCCATAAGTCCATATCCGTGATTATTCCTGTATCATCCTCTCCATCTTGAGAGTTATTTGCCCACAAATTCACGGCTTCACCTCGTTCAATCGGCCACTTTAAAATAAACCACTCAAAACAGCCCGCAAAATATTAATACAAGTCTTAGCCAACATTTTCATTTTGAATCTCGGCTTTCTCTCCATCTTTAGCCTTGTCTTCAATCTCATCCGAAACAAGTATCCACCATCATACAAGCATCGTCGTAGACTCCATGTCCTTCATGTTCCTTTCTTTCATTCTCCTCTACATGGACATGTCGGCTTTGTTGAAGTGGAGTTTCAGTTGAGAGGATTGATTTGGTAAAGTGAAGCTTCGGTTGTGGAGCTTGGATAGAAGAGATTTAGCTTCCAAATCCTTTTTGTTGGACTTGATCGAATGGAGGAGGGATCGACCTATGTAGGTCTCGGGTTGGAGGACATTTGGTGGCTTGGCTTATGTATATGTCATTTGGTAGTGGTCTTGGAGGATTGATTGCTCGAGGTAAAGCTTCGGAAGTAGAATTATGAGAATTCCTTCGACTCTCTACTCGATCCAACCTCTCAAGTATAGTAGATATATTCGAGCCCAATTTGTCAAGACCCTCATTCGCCTTAGTTATTTCTCAGGCAATAGCATCAAGGTGGGCCAAAATGGTATCCATTGTGGAAAAGAAGTTACCTACAAAATAGAAAACACGTTAGTTATACAAAACATCCTCACTCTCTCTTTTATTTTGGGTCTCTTGGATCCCTCACACTCAATCTCACAAGTATTGAAAGCTTGCTTGTACTCCGAGAGGTGTTGAGAGGTGAATCCAACGTTGAAAACGACTCCTAAGAGTAAGGGGAAAACACAAGAACGTTACAATGACTCAAAGGATTAAGACACACAAAGGAAAGTTAACACGAAGAACGGTTTCAAAATTAACTTACAATCTAATATTAGCTCGTACGTTAGTAATGGAATTAACAAATGAAACTAAAGAGACAACACAATGAAACTAAAAGATCAAAATTTGAGCTTAAAATTTTGTCGTGTGAACAGTAAAACGTAATGTGGCAGCCACGTATTGGTTTGGTTTTATCAAGTTGTTAATTTCAAAAGTTCAAGTTGGTCAAGTTTTAATTTAGGACCTTTGGTGGAACTTATTCAATGAAGGAAAATACAAACTAGTCTTTGGATCTTCTTTTCAATTCAAAATTCAAGACTCAAATGTCTTTGACTAGACTTGTACTACCCTTAAAACATGGATTCTTGAATCATGGAAAGTTGTTGGAAAGTGGTTGAGATGTGATTGACTAGTTGATGAGTGATGGTAAGTCTTTCAAGACTAACAAAGCTTTACCTTTTTCCCTTCACCTTTATAGATCTAAGGTTCACTTTATTTTAAAAAGCTATGAAGATTGTGAAGAACTCCATGAACAACATCAACAATCACCAAGAACAACCAACAACAATCTCCAAGAACACCAACAATTTTCACACAGCCAACTTCCAATTTTCACAATACAATATCTTCAATACTTGGCCAAGACAACTACAACTTCAACAAGATGGTTCTTAGGCCATCAATGAGAAAAAATACCACGTGAAGCTTAGAAAAACAACAAGATGAAGACCACAAGGCCAAAACAGTCCACCACAATAATGTTTCAACAATAATTCGGCCAAGTCTTATGTTCACAACAACAACATCAATTATTAAAGCTCAAATCTAGATATAGACTCAACGTGTTAGTGAGGAACAAAACTAACACTTAGAGATAACAAATACAAGTAAAAACCTCGGCCAAGACACAACAAGAACATACTTTTCGACCAAGAACACAACATGGACAGATTGCTATTTTTTCTGAAATTTTCAGTTTTGAACACTTTTTTTTATTTTTCCACTAACAAGCCCAAGATTGATCCTGTGGGAACAAGATCAAGCCATGATTTGATACCAAATGATACAAGAATGACAACGGGAGGCACAAAACACACTCCAAATTAGTCCACAATCTTAAGGATCCGAGGACTAAGATGGAGACCACTCTCGGATTCACTATCAACAAGAAGAATACAAGATACAATGTGTATTTTAACACAAAACAGCAACAATAACAAGAACAAGATTAACACAAGATGATAAAAAAGAAGATACAAGATTCGGATTTAACAATAAGAACAAGAACACAAGATTACAACACAAATAATAAACAAGATTACAAGAAGGTAAAAGGATATATAGATAGACTACATGAAGGTATAATCTTAAGAACCCAAGAATGGACAATCTTGGACCCTTAACACTACACATAACAATAAACCTATCTCTTACAAAGACACAAGATCATAATCCACCTCCCAAGCATCAATGTTTCCAAGCAAACAACAACAAAAGAGAATCCACCCTATTGTTGTATCCTAGTTTTGGTTTTGCCTCCAAAGAGAAGAGAGGACTTGTGTTTTCCAATGTCTTAAGACTTAGAACATCATCAATAAACTAAGTCTAAAACCCCTACAATGTTCTATTTATACTAGGTTACAAATAAAATACAAAAAGATCAAAAGGCCCCTTAGAGACTTAGGTGCCCATCAAGTGTAATATGTTGGCTGATTTTTAGTGCACTTAGGTTCCCTTTTGTACTTCAATTGCACACACCAAGTCTCGGACCCAAAATGCACTCCCATAAGTCCATAGCCGTGATTATTCCCGTATCATCGATGATACGAAAATAATTATGGATATGGACTTGTGAGTGTGTAAGTTGGGTCCAAGACTTGGTGTGGCAAATGAAGTATAAAGAAGGACTTAAAAACACCAAAATCAGCCCATGACTTAAATTTGATAAGAGCCCATTCATTGAAGGGCCTTTTGGTCATTTAACTTCTATTTTGTAATAGCTATTTAAGGAACATGTTAGGGTTCCATTCAGCAGATTTTGCTGATATTTGTGAGTGTAGAACACTTTTAACAAGCTCTCTCTAGATGGAGAAGTGACCAAACCAAAACTAGGGCACTATACAAGGGTGGAATCACTTGTATGTTATATTTGCTTGGAAACATTGATGCTTGGGAGGTGGAATCCGAACTTGTATCTTTGTAAGAGATAGGTTTATTGTTATGGGTAGCCTTAAGTGTCCAAGATTGTCCATTCTTGGGTTCTTAAGATTATTCCTTCATGTGGTCTATCTATCTATCCTTTTCCTTTCATTGTAATCTTGTTTAGAGTTTGTGTTGTAATCTTGTGTTCTTCTTGTTGTTGAATCTGAATCTTATAGTCATTGTGTTTGCCTTGTTCTTTTTATGTTGCTGCTAATTTGGTGTTGAAAACACAGCTCTTTATCTCATTATTGTGTTGTAGTAGTGAATTTGAGAGTGGTCTCCATCTTGGTCCTCGAATCCTTAAGATTAGTGGACTGTTTTGGAGTGTGTTTGGACTATTTTTTGACCCCATTTCGTGAGTTCCTTAGGCTGTCCCGTATCAGTGTATGTCTGACAGTAAAGTGTCTGACGATTTCATTATCTTCACAGACCTTGTTGAAAAGATCATTCTTGTATTCACCTCTATTATCTGTGTGAAGACTTTTGATCTTTCTGCCTGTTTGATTTTCTATCATCGTCTTTCATTTGACAAAAATTCCCAACACTTCATCTTTTTTTTTCATCGTGTACACCCATACTCTTCAAGAAAAGTCATCAACAAAGGTTACAAAATAGTGTTTCCCACCTAATGAAGGTGTTTTGGAAGCACCCCAAACATCAGAATGTACATAATCCAAAAAGCCTTTAGTATTATGGATAACTGTACCAAATTTAACCCTTGTTTGCTTTCCCTTCACACAATGTTCACAAAATTCCAAATTTCCATATTTAACCCCTTTTAACAATCCTTGATCTGATAGAATTTTCAACGATTTGCATCCAGCGTGTGCCAAGCGCATATGTCATAGCCTTGTTGCTTCTGCCTCTTTGTCAACACTGGATGTTATTATTGTTGTCCCAATACTTGTACTGCCATGATAATGGTACAAATTATTGTTCTTCCAATTAGCCTTCATTACCACAAGTGCACCAGAGTATATCTTCATCAATCCATTTCCTGTAACAATTTTGAGCCCTTTTGAATCAAGAGTTCCCACAGAAATAAGATTCTTCTTCAAATCTGGTACATATGAAATATCTGTTTATGTTCTGATCACTCCATCATGGTTCCTCAAATGTATTGAACCAATGCCATATGCGGTAAGAGGACTGTTGTTTGCCGTATGGATAACTCTAAATTCTCCTTCTTCAAAATCAACGAACCAGTCCCGATTGGGACACGTATGATGGCTACAAGCCGAGTCCATCAGTCATACATCTGATGGTTTTGATCACTATGCTGTAACCAATGAGAAATTTGAGTCGTCACAATCAGCTACATTTGAATCCATTACAGCCTTCCCTTTGTTAGGTTTGGCCTTATTCTTCAATTTTGGACAGTCCTTCTTCCAGTGCCCTTTTTCTCGACAAAAGGCACATTCATCTTTGCGAGGTCTGGACTTTGACTTGGATCTTTCCTTCTTTGTTCTCGTTTGATCTTGAGAACGGCCTCTCGTTACTAGTGTTTTTTCTTCTTCGCTCTTATGTTTCTCTTTCTTTCTTTGTTCATAGATGTACAAAGCTGAACAAATTTCTTTCAGAGAAATTTTTTCCCTCCCATGAAGTAGAGTAGTTTCAAGGTACTCATACTCATAGGGAAGTGACCCCAACAACATCAACGCTAGATCACCATCAATAAAAGTTACATCTATATTTTGCAAATCTGTAACTAATTTATTGAAATTGGTGATATGATCATTTATTGTGGTACCAGGAACATAGGTGAAGTGAAATATTTTTTTCTTCAGAAAAGTTTATTCTGAATATTTTTCTTCAAAAATTTATCCTCCAATGCCCTCCACAATTTACTAGCAGAAGTTTCCTTTGTGAATGGATACTTCTGTTCTCTTCCAAGGAAGGACCGAATGGTACCACAGGCAACACGGTTGATATATTTCCAATCTGCATCTTCAATATTTTCTGGTTTCTCTTCTTCTAAGGCAAGATCTAATCCTTGTTGAAAAAGGATATCTTCAACCTCGCATCTCCACATCCCAAAGTGTCCTGTTCCGTAAAAAATTTCAATTGCAAATTTTGCATTTGTCTGAATTCTTGACATAAGAGAAGATACCAACGACGTGTTATTGACACCTGATGTGGACACCTTTTTCATGTCCGAGCTGGATACTTCTTGATTTTCCTCTCCCATTTGGTGCTATAAAGACTATTTGATAGCTGGCTCTACACAAACCAAGATAATTCTTTTCTGATGTGGAAGATCAGACTACGCCGCAACCACAGAGTATACTAAGAAAAAAACTTGACAATACAGACCCAAGGAAATATCCTTTCTGATGTGGAAGATCAGGTTATGCTACAACCACAGAGCATACTCAGACAAAATTCAGGCTCTGATACCAATTGTTGTGGAAACAGATCGGGTAGAGTGCGATTATTGCACAACTACTACCCCAAAATAAAAGCCGCTAAAAATAGTAAAAGAGAAAAAATAAAAAGAACACTAAATTTACGAGGTTCGGTAAAAATATTTTACCTACGTCCTCGGACACAACTGAACAAATTTTATCCACTCCAAAGATACAAGTGAAATATTACAAAAGAGAGAATACTCAAAATGCCTTAAGAAGGCAATTGAGAGAGGTTTATTTAAAACTAAAACATTTGGGTTTATTTTATAGGGAGGAAAACCCCCTATTTTTCTTTCCCAACCGATGTGGGATAATCCAACTTTCAACACGTGACACACGTATGTCTGATGTAAAGATACACATTGAGTGTGTGAAACAAGTTATGCCTTACAAAGCATAACAAGTTGTGCTACTTAATTCTTATGAAACTTATGATGTTAGAGACATAAGTTCAGTTCAAAACTTATAAGTTATGCTTTTCAAGATATAATTTAGTCCTCCAGAACTTAAAATGATAGAGACAGAAGTTCAGTTTCAGAACTCACAAAGTTATGTCATAAGAGACATAACTTATTCCTACATAACTAATGTTTAATAAGGCGAAAGTTTTATAAACTTTTTCCGAACGTATTAAATACTAGACAACTTATGCCAAATAACTTAATTCCTACAAAACTTATATCAGACTAGACAAAAGTCCTCTAAACTTGTGAGTTAGCAAAAGTAATAGATAAGAATAATACTCTAACCTACAATTCTTCATTACAACAATAAAGATAAAAATTAAAGATCATCCCAAAATAGGGTCAATCCGTGCAAAAACTTGATTTGAAAGTGTAAAGAGATGTCCTGAACAGATGGGCTGGAGTCCTAGACCCGAGCCCGATTTATCTAATACTCCCTCCATCTCATATCAATTGATCATCTTACTAAAATAATTTTTCATCCCATATTAATTGATCGCCTTACTAAATCAAGAAAATATTAATTTTTTTTCATATTACCTTTGTAATTAATTCTTTTTAAAAGTATTCACGCTTGTTTGTAAAGTTCCCAAAAAGTTTTTTAAGAGGTGAATTAATAAAAGAAAAAATAACATAAATCCTTACCGTTTGAAGCTTAATTACAAAAAATTTCAACATTTTGCATAATTACTGAAATCTCAATTTTTGATTTATCGAGATACATAATTAACTCCCGATACATCAAAGAAGATATATTTTTTCTTTGTAAAACTACATAATTAGCTCCTGATATATTTTTTCGATTTGGGTCTATCAAGATATATTATTAGCTCCCGATAAATCCAACAAAAATATATAATTAGTTGAAATTTTTGTAATTACTTTATAAAATTGTTAAAGTGTATGTTTATATATTTTTTTAAAAATAAAATTATCGTTGTATTTATGATTTCTTAATCATCGTATTAAATGAAATATTCTAACTAATGTGAGTATACAGGAAATTGCATGCCATAGACCCAAATATGAGTGGCTTAGATATTTGACCTCAATAAGAAATGTCTTTAAAGAATAACCTTTCTTAGTTTTTAAGTATAGTACAAGTACCATTTTGCCCTTCTACACCCCAAATATATTTTTAAAACTTTTCATACTTATTTGTCTCTTAAATTTTATTTTTTATTATTTTCACTCTTTATTTTTTTCTTTAATTTTATTATTCTATTTTTTATTATTTTTACTTTTTTATTTTTTCCTTTAATTTTTAATTCTTTTTTTATTATTATTTTTACTTTTTATTTTTTCCTTTAATTTTATTTTCATGTTTTAATTCATTTGTCTCAGCCTTTATTTTTTTCTCTTTTTCCTTTTTTCTCAAGCATTATCTATTTCCTTTTTTTTCTTTTTTAATTCATTTGTCTTTAACCTTTATTTTTTTTATTTTTGGTTTTTATCAGTTCTTTTTTTTCCTCATTTTTCTCAAACTTTATTTTCATTTTTTTCCTCTAATTTTTTATTTTTTTTATTTTTTAAATTCTTCACTTTTTTCTTAATCTTTATTTTTTCTTTCCTTTTTTTTCTCACTCTTTTTTTTTATTTCTCTATTTTGTTTAATCGTTTTTTTCTTTTTTTT
>NC_061117.1:6401208-6406518 GCF_002878395.1 Capsicum annuum
ATTCATTTGTCTTTAACCTTTATTTTTTTTATTTTTGGTTTTTATCAGTTCTTTTTTTTCCTCATTTTTCTCAAACTTTATTTTCATTTTTTTCCTCTAATTTTTTATTTTTTTTATTTTTTAAATTCTTCACTTTTTTCTTAATCTTTATTTTTTCTTTCCTTTTTTTTCTCACTCTTTTTTTTTATTTCTCTATTTTGTTTAATCGTTTTTTTCTTTTTTTTCAGTTCTCTTTTTCTTCCTCATTTTTCTTAAACTTTATTTTTATTTTTCCTCTCATTTTTATTTTTCTTAATTTTTTAAATTCTTCGCTTTTTTCTTGATCTTTATTTTTTTTTCTCAATCTTTTTTTATTTCTCTATTTTGTTTGATCTTTTTTTTTTCTCAACATCTATTATATTTTGCTAATAAATAAAAAATTGGATAATCCGCAAAGGGATCTTCTTTTTTAAAAAAAAAATCAAAGCAAATTTAAGGGCATGAATTGTTGTTACGAAGCTTTTTTAAAATTCTTGAGATAAGTCGTGTCTCTAAGGTGAGAGTTGTAGAATATCTCATAAATAAAGACATAATATGGTAGTGTCAACTCTTGCCCGTGGGGCATAATTTATTATTTGAAAGTCCTTGAGCTAAGTCTTGCCTCTAAGGCAAGAGTTGTAGAACATTCCATAAATGAAGACATAACATGATAGTGTCAACTCTTGTCAGTGGGGCATAATTTATTATTTGAAAGCCTTTGAGCTAAGTCTTACCTCTAAGGCAAGAGTTGTAGAATATTCCATAAATGAAGACATAACGTAGTAGTGTCAACTTTTGCCCGTGGGGCATAATGTATAGTTTGAAAGACTTTGACCTAAATGTTGCCTCTAAGGCAAGAGTTATAGAACATCTCATAAAGGAAGACATGCGTGGTAGTGTCAACTCTTGCCCGTGGGGCATAATTTGTAGTTTGAAAGTCCTTGAGCAAGTCTTGCCTCTAAGACAATAGTTGTAGAACATCTCATAAATAAAAACATAATGTGGTAGAGTCAACTCTTGCCCGTGGGGCATAATTCGCAGTTTGAAAGTCCTTGAGCTAACCGTGGGGCATAATTCGTAGTTTGAAAGTCCTTGAGCTAATTAAGTCTTACATCTAAGGAATAGTTGTAGAACATCTCATAAATGAAAACATAACATGGTAAAATCAACTCTTGCCCATGGGCATAATTTGTAGTTTGAGAGTCCTTGAGTCAAGTCTTGCATTTAACGCAATAGTTGTAGAACATCTCATAAATGAAAACATAACATGGTACAGTCAACTCTTGCCCATGGGCATAATTTGTAGTTTGAAAGTCCTTGAGCCACGTCTTGCCTCTAAGGCAATAGTTGTAGAACATCTCATAAATGAAAACATAACATGGTAGAGTTAACTCTTGCCCATAGGACATAATTTGTAGTTTGAAAGTCCTTGAGCCAAGTCTTGCCTCTAAGGCAATCGTCGTAGAACATCTCATAAATGAAAATATAATGTGGTAGAGTCAACTCTCGCCCGTGGGGCATAATTTGTTGTTTGAAAGTCCTTGAGCTAAGTCTTGCCTCTAAGGCAATAATTGTAGAACATCTTATAAATGAAAATATAACGTGGTAGAGTCAACTCTTGCTCGTGAGGCATAATTTGTTGTTTGAAAGTCCTTGATCTAAGTCTTGCCTCTAAGACAATAGTTGTAGAACATCTCATAAATGAAAATATAACGTGGTAGAGTCAACTCTTGCCCGTGGGCTATAATTTCTAGTTTGAAAGTCCTTGAGCTAAGTCTTGCTTCTAAGGCAATAATTGTAGAACATCTCATAAATGAAAACATAACGTGGTAGAATCAACTCTTACCCATGGGATATAATTTGTTGTTTGAAAGTCCCTGAGCTAAGTGTTGCCTCTAAGATAAGAGTTATATAAAACATCTCATACAACAAAATACAATGTGGTAGTGTCAACTCTTACTCATGAAACATAACTTATTGTTTGAAAGTCATAAGTCTTGCCTCTACAATGTAATAGTATCAACTGTTGCCCTTGAAACGTAGCTTATTGTTCGAAAGTTTTAAGTCTTGTCTTTATAATTTGATAGTGTCAACTCTTGCTCATGAGATGTAACTTGAATGGAAGAAATCGAAGAAAAGAACAAAAATAATAAAAATTATGGAAAAAAGAAAGAAAATAAAAAAATATTTTAAAAATAAAAGTCAAAGAAAATATAGAAGTTGAGTGAGAATAGAAAAAAAATAAAGGTTGATAAAAATAAAAGAAAGATTAAATAAAAATAAAGGTCGAGAAAAATTTAAAAAGAAAAAAAAGAAAAGAAAAAATAAAAAAAAATAGAAAAAGTTTTTTTTTTATATAAAAGAAAACGTTAAAATGTGAAAAAAAAAAGTAAGGGTTGAGAAAAACTAAAAAGAATAAAAAAAGAGAGGAAAGAAAAACGAAAAATTAAAAAGAAAATAAAAGAAGCTGAAAGGCAAAAAGCAAAAAAGTAAGGGTTGAGAAAATTAAAAATAAAAAGAGAAAATAAAAATTAAAATTAAAATAAAATTAAAAAGAGAAAAAAAAGTTGAAAGATATAAATATGGAATTGTTATCCATTATGAGGACATTTATGTAATTTACTCCATTGATTAGGGGTAATTTTGTCCAAAAAAATATTAGTTAATAGGTAAAGATTATTTTAAGGATGTTTTTTTATTTGGGACTAAAATTTGAAAGTTATTTCTATTTTGATTTATTTTTGAGATTCGCCGTGAGTATAATCTTTTAAAAATTACATAAATACACAATTTATGTTTTGAATATTACAAAAAGTCCAACTCCCTAAACATATTACAAAAATCCCAACATATACGTAGAATGCTATATATATATCCGCTATGTTCTATATATTAGTAAGGAGAGAGAGTAAAGTAATTTAAAAAATGGAAGAGAGTGTAATTACTTCTAAAAGAGTTGATATTTATGGTATTTATACTATAACATTTTTAAGGCCCATTAGACTCATAATGGGCTTAGGTAAGTAGTGAGTACCATATATACTTATTCTCAACCTATTTCAATTTCTTCTCAAATTTTTGTGTTCTACAACCTTCCATTTAACACATTTAATCAGGTTTGCCTTTCAATTAGCTCTTTTTTTTGTGTGTGTGTGTAATTTTGTTTTCAACTTTTAATTTCGTATTAAATGTGTTGATTTTTGAGCTAGTAAGTAGGATTTACATGCTTTTATACCTAACGAACGCTCAGTTTACATGTGTGACCTCCAACTTTGAACATGCACAAGTGTACACTTAAATTTGTATAAAATTGAATAAATAGATACATGCGTTCTATATGACATAATACACGTAGGAAGCCATGTAGGACAAGAATTAGCCACGTAAGATGCCACATATGACACCTGTGTCTACCTATTCAATTGTACACAAGTTTAAGTGTCTCGACTAAGGGCATAAATGCAAGTTGAAGTCAAGTTGAAAGACATATTGTTGTATTATGCCTTTATTTTATTATGTTTGTACTTTATTTTTTTAATAATTGTGTTGTCCAGGCTAGCTTTGAACGCACCTCAACTATATCCTCTGATACCCAACACCTCCCTCCAACAACAGAAATCAAATACCTCTGGCCACTAAGACTAGAATAGATGGAAAGAATTACCTAGTGCTTTTTAAGATATGAACAATATTGCTTTGGTAGACAGAGTGACCAGGTACGTGGTACGTGTCGCTGGTGGGAGGTGGCAGGTATCCATGGAATTAGTCGAGGCATGCGAAAGCTAGTCCAGACACCACAATTATATATATAAAAATGAATATATATGAACAACATAGACTAAGTGGGCAGCGTTACCTAGCGTTACCTGGTATCTGTTGTTGGTGGGAAACGACATGTATGTTGTGGAATTAGTTCGAGGTGCGAGAAAGCTAGCCTGGATACCAGAGTTACAAAGAAAAGGATATATGAAAAATATGATTTGTTATGATTTCATTTTCAATAGCTTGGTTGACATAATTCTTTGTGAACTAAAGTTACAGGAATGTAAAACAGTGTTGTCAAAAACAAAAACTGCAAAATGGTTCTAAGGTTTGTTAAGCGCAAATAAAGCATAAGACTTTAATGAAAATAGGCGCAAAGGGAGGAAACATACAAACATATATGTTTAGTTCAAGATTATTAATAATTATAAGCATGAATGACAAATGTATGTACAAGGAAATTGAAAAATAATTACATTAAAATGAAATATCAATTGTTTAATGCTTGCCTCTTTAGAAGAGGCACATTAGCAAAGGAAAATTATGTCTTAGAACCTCGATGATGGCACTGAAGAGCTCATTAAGCGAGACGAAGCACTCAACGTGTTTTGAGCCTTGCGTCTGGGCTTAAGCGTGCATTTGACAACACTGGCGTAGAGCGATAGTAATACTACAAAAGAGTTCCATTGTAGATGACCCTTGTCCTATACCCTCTGCATCGCTCTCTCCACCTGTGAATGGGAATACACGAGCCACCCTTTATTCGTTTATATTTGTCTTTATATGCCCTTAGTGTATGCACTATATAGAGAGAGAGTACAAACAGCAAGGTCTGCGTACAAACCACCCTTCCTGTACCACGCTTGTAGGATTATACACTGGATTTGTTGTTGTTGTTGTCATTGTACTGCATAATCATTCATGACTCCACAATCATCATACTCCAATTCACTACTTAAACAACTTTCCTTCATCACAGAAAACTATGAAAGAAGTTGCTAAGTGTGGCTGGCTGATCAAGTAAGGAAACATAGACGAAAAAAACCTATCATGGATGAAATTAATTTCCAAAACTTTGAAGTGTTAACGACCTATAAGTTCGGAAATAGTGAGACTACTATCTGAACAAGGTATATCAAGTATGACCGAAGTTTCTTGTGTGGTACTGTCTTTGTTCTTGGAAAAGGCAGGAACTTTAGGATTTGGCAAGACTTCAGTTTCATTTTTGAGCATGGAGTATACCTCCAACATCGATGGTCGGTCTTCCCATTTTTCTTGGACACACAACAGTGCAACTTTCATGTATCTCAGTTGTTTACCTATAAGAAAATCATCGTGCAGTGACGGATCAATAAAATCCACTCCGTTGCCTTTTTGCCAGAGTTCATATGCCTGAGTTTTGATCAGATGAGGTTAATTAGCTTCCACGTGGAGATTTTGACATCGAACTAGTTCGATAAGACTTCAAAGACTTACATATTCAAGAAGATTCAGATCGTTCTCAAATCCATATTCACATGAATTCTTCTT
>NC_061117.1:6409518-6461267 GCF_002878395.1 Capsicum annuum
TGAATCTTCTCGAATATGTAAGTCTTTGAAGTCTTATCGAACTAGTTCGATGTCAAAATCTCCACGTGGAAGCTAATTAACCTCATCTGATCAAAATTCAGGCATATGAACTCTGGAAAAAAGGCAACGGAGAGGATTTTATTGATCCGTCACTGCACGATGATGCTCAAATAGGTAAACAACTGAGATACTTGCAAGTTGCACTGTTGTGTGTCCAAGAAAAATGGGAAGACCGACCATCGATGTTGGAGGTATACTCCATGCTGAAAAATGAAACTGAAGTCTTGCCAAATCCTAAAGTTCCTGCCTTTTCCAAGAACAAAGACAGTACCACACAAGAAACTTTAGTCACACTTGATATACCTTGTTCAGATAATAGTCTCACTATTTCCGAACTTATAGGTCGTTAACACTTCAGGTTTCGAAGGTTTGGAAAGTAATTTCACCTCAGATATGGTTTTTTCGCCTATGTTTCCTTACCTGATCATCCTGCCACACTTAGCAACAATAACAACAACTTGTTTGAGTCTCAAGTCTCGCCTATGAAGGAAAGTTGTTTGAGTAGTCAACTGGAGTATGATGATTGTGGAGTCATGAATGATTATGCAGTACAACAACAACAAAAAATCCAGTGTAATCCTACAAGCGGGGTACAGGAAGGGTTGTTTGTACGCAGGCCTTGCCTCTTGTACTCTCTCTCTATATAGTACATACACTTATTCAAGGAAAAAACGAATCTAAAAGATGTTCCAAAGACTTAAAAACCAGTTTCCATAATTCCATCTTCAAAGATGAATGCACGTCTTTACTAACATCAACTATGTATATATATAGTTGTTGCCAAGTGAGCAGGAGGTCTCGAGTTTGAGCTATGGAATCAGCCCCTTGCAGAAATGTAGAGTAAGACCACGTACAATAGATCCTTGTGGTCCGGCCACTCTTCCCTGACCCCGCCCATAGTGGGCGCTTAGTGCAACAGGCTGCCCTTTTTTACATTTGTTAAGAATCTCAAACATGAAACTTCGGATCCAATGAGGAAAATTACAAGAGTCTTGTAGCTCACAAGAAGTCACTCTTAATTCGAAACCACATTAAAGTAGAATTGAAATGTCTCTTTATACTCATAACAAAAGCTATCTTGGGACAGTACAGAAGAGGTAAGCACAAGTCACAACATAAAATCGCTCGCAAAAATGCCTTTTTGGAAAATTCAATAGCATATCCAGGGAAAAATAACCAATAAGTTAGATCAATCCCATAACTTAAGTAACAACAACAACATATCCAGAATTGGCATTGGCATATAACATAATTACGGAAAATAAAAAAGATGGACAGAGTCACACAGATGTCAAGTTGAAGGAATTTCAGACCAAGATTGGAGAAAAAATTTGTACCATTTCTCGATTTGTGCGTGTCATCCTTGCGCAGAGGCTATGCCAATCTTCTCTGTATCATTCCAATTTTATCAGATGTCCCTAAAGAGACAAACACATGCTTCAATGTTCTGCAATGAAGAAGCTTTCTGCAGCCGATGTGGGAGAAATATCTGCTTGCTCGTTCGATTTCTTTTGCGGTTATTGTTCCACTTGTGTTTGGACCTTGAACCATAATGGGCTGGGCCAAGGATGAATGCAGTGTACCCGAGACAACAGGGACGTCAGTACGAAAGAAATGTACTGGTATGTAAGGTGTGAATAACGTATGAAAGATAGCAACAGTAAACAAGTACAAGAATCAACCTGAAACTTGAATGCCATAGCGGGTGTACAATAAGGAAACTGAAGAACCATGATAGGTCTCATACTGGCACGGCTATAGATCAACATCTGATCGCGTTCTAGATTTCTTTCACCAATTTGGCAAAATTCATGAGTAATTCTCCACTACACTAGATGTTTGTTTTTGTAAAGTGGCCTAAACATGCCTACACAGGTGCACATTTGCGCTCATGTACGCTCAATACATATTTATACAGTACACACATATATACAAAGACGAATGCACGTCTTGGGCTCTAATCTTTCAACCGTAAAGCAAACATCAACCATTTACTCAGATTCTTGCATTTTGAACTAGCAACATTTACCAAATCAGGTCGGGAAAATTATTCAAGAATATAATGGAAACATCAAGTTACATTTGTTAAGAATCTCAAACATGAAACTCCATGTTGAGACAAGGTATAATCTTCTTGGCGTTCCTTAAGGAAAATTACACGAATCTTGTAGCTCACAACAAGTAGAATTAAAAGGCTCCTTATACGAGTAAAAAAGCTATCTTAGGGCAGTGCAAAATGGGTAGCAATCATACAGATATACCAGTTCTAACCAAAACAAGTCACAACAGAAACTGCTCACAAAAATGCAGTTTTGGAAAGTTCAAGAGCATTGCATCAAATGAAGGGGAGCCTTGGACTAACTGGTAAAGTTGTTGTCATGTGACCGGAAGGTCACGGTTCAAGCCTTGGAAATAACCTCTGGCAGAAATGCAAGGTAAGGCTGCATATAATAGATTTTTGTGCACAAAGCGGGCACTTTAGTGCACCAGGTTGCCCTTTCTTTTTGCATCAAATGAAAAATAGATTAAGGCATCACGGATCCAGAAAAACATAAAAACAGTAAGCGTACGAGTTCCAGAAAAGTTATATGCCACTGGAATACTTGCAACAATGTTTTTGAAATCATGAGGGATAACAACTGTTCTTGCTGCCAGTGTTATCAAAGGGGGGCTTAAAGCGCGCTTAAACCCTGAAGCGAGGCTCAAAACGTGTTGAGAGCTTCACCTCGCTTTATGTTCACTTCACTGTCGTCATCAAGTTTCTAAGCCATACTTTTCCTTGCCAATGAGTCTCTTCTGAAGAGGCGACACTAAACAATTGATGTTTCACTTTATCGTAATTGTTTATGAGGAAACCCACCCTTCTAATTATTTTTAGTTGTTATTTACCCACCCTTCTAATTATTTTTAGCTGTTATTGATTAAGTGTAGGTGTATGACATACTAAGGAGGAGATAGGTATCAAATTCATTTTACAAGTGAGTTACATCAGATGTGGTGAGTTTTTGAGTATTGGGCGCTTTACAAGTAAGTTAACGTGGTAAAAGGCTGAGTCCGAAACAAGATTATGTTGTAACAATGGAACCTTGACTTTGGTCTATGTTTCGGCCTCATAACATGCCAACACCACCTCATCTGGTCTATGGGGTGTGCGGCACCCAAGCACAAGTGTGCTATGGAGTGTGCAGTGCAAAAACTTAAGTATGCCATAGTCATTGCAGCACAAAAGTCCCCATGTGCAATACCTTGTGCGGCGCCCAAGCCAAGGTATGCTATACAAGATGCGGTGCACAAGCAAAAGTAAAAGCCCACTGAAAGGATATGTATTATGACACATAGTATTGGCGCATAACTCCCTGGAATTGTGCAAATTCAGTGTATTGTTACCGCGATATTGTGTTGCTAGTTAGTTACCTACAGCTCATAGGATTAGGATTACACATTTGTTATTTAGAGTCCACTGGGAATACTCGTCGTAAATAAGATGAAGCTTTCATAATCTATGCACTTTTATACATAGGAAGTGTATATCTACATGTTCAACTTCATATAAGTTCAAGTATACTTGTGTTCATCCTAAATTGAAGTTATAAATACCAGTTGAGGCCAAGTTAAAGGGCAAAGGAAAATGTTGGCATAGTTGGCATTGCCATACACAACACAAACATGGAAGATTTGTAAAAGGATCATAATATGGAAACTGAATGAGTAAACCAGGACTGAACAAAAATGGCACTGGCATACACAAGAAGTCACTCGACTCGAAACCACACTACACAAGTAGAATTAAAATGTCTCTTCATATGCATATCACAACATAAATTGCTCACAAAGGGAATGCAAGCGTGGGTTAATGGCATATGCATACAACATAACTATGGAAGATTTGTAGATACAACATAATATGGAAACTAAAAGAGATGGACACAGATGTCAAGTTGATGGAATTTCAGACCAAGATTGGGGAAAAAATTTGGACCATTTCTCGATTTGTGCGTGTCATCCTTGCGCAGGGGCCATGCTAATCTTCTCTGTATCGTTCCAATTTTATCGGATGTCCCCGAAGGGACAAACACATATCTCAATGTTCTGCAATATAAACTCAGTGAAGAAGCTTTCTGCAGCCAATGTGGGAGAAATATCTGCTTGCTTGTTGGGTTTCTTTTGCAGTTATGGGCCTGGACTGCCTACTTGTGTTTGGACTTGAACCATAATGGGCTGGGCCAAGCATGAATGCAGTGCAAAATAGGTAGCAATCATACAGATAATACCAGTTCTAACCAAAACAAGTCACAACAGAAATTGCTTACAAAAATGCAGTTTTGGAATATTCACGAGCATTGCATCAAAGGAAGGCGAGGGATGTCGGAGGTTCAAGCCTTGAAACAGCCTCCGGCAGAAATGCAAGGTAAGGCTGCATACAATAGATCCCCGGACCTGCACCTAGTAGAAGCTTTAGTGCACCAGGCTGCCCTTTCTTTTTGCATCAAATGAAACAATAGATTAAGGCATCAAAAATCCAGAAAAACATTGATAGGAGAAAGACAACGGAAGCACAAAAACACACTCCAAATCAGTCCACTAATCTCAAGGATCCGAGGACCTTTTTGGAGACCACTCTCGGATTCACTACAACAACAACAATACGAGATAACAATGGTATATTTGACACCAAAACAGACACCACAAACTAACAAAGAGAGTATCAAGATAACAAGATGAATAATAACACAATGGAAACAACAACATACGGTTTTGACTAGAACAACAACAAAGAGTACAAGAAATGTAAAGATAGATAGATAGACAAAGTGAAGGTATAATCTTAAGAACTCAAGAGCCTATTCCACTCTTGGACCCTTGACACTACACACTACAAATATCTATCTCTTCGGTGAGCACAAGAGAGACTTCAACCTCCTCTAGCACCCAACGTTCCAAGCATGAATCCAACACGAATGATTCCACACTAAGTTGGAAATCCTAGTTACCATGTTTCGGCCATAGGCCTTTCTCATAAGAGAGAAATGTTCTTACAACTTTCAATATCAATAAACATCTAAGACTAAAATCCCTAAGAGGTTCTATATATAGTGTATTACAAAATAGAATACAAAATGACCACAATACCCCTCAAGGGTGAGGTGCCCATCAAGTGTAACTTAGGGGCCGTTTTTAGTGCATTTAGGCCCTCTTTCACACTTTACTTGTGTACTTCCTTGAAAAGATTCAATACGCACTCGTTCTCGTCCATCTTCGTGGTCGTACTCGTATCAAACATAAAACCAGTAAGTGCAACAATGTTTTCGAAATCATGAGGATTGTTGCTGGAACTTAGAACAAAACCATCTAGTTGGCAAAATAACCCTTGCAAGACCTGAATAAGCCACTGTTCTTGCTGCCAACATGCCTTAGAGCTTTTTTGCGCTTTTCGCTTTTGATAACACTAGTTGCTGCTGGATTTCATACTCTGAATTGGTTAGAAGGACATTTTTGAGTCATAAAGTAGACAATGTAACAATCCTAACATGCCACAGAGCCTATTATTGTTCTTTTCAGTTTCATTTTCAGCTAATGCAGATGAATCCCATAACTAAAGTAGACATAAAAATAATACATAAATGTGACTTTAACTTGGCTTCAGCTTTCGGTATGCACAAGTAGGCATTTTAACTTGTACAAAGTTGAGCAAGTAGACACATGCGTCCTACATGGCCAGTTCATGTCTTAAATGGCGTTGACGGGCATGTTTTAAAGGCACAAAGGAGAATGTTAGCATAGTTGGCATTGGCATACACAACATAAATATGGAAACTGATCAGTAAACCAGAACTGAGAAAAAAATTTTGGACCATTTCTCGATTTGTGCGTGTCATCCTTGTGCAGGGGCCATGCTAATCTTCTCTGTATCGTTCCAAATACTTCAATGTGGGAGAAATACGAACGCTTCAATGTTCTGCAATATAAACTCAGAGGAGAAGCTTTCTGCAGCCGATGTGGGAGAAACACACTATCTGTTCCAGTTGAACAAGTCCACTTGTGTATGGACTTGAACCATAATGGGCTGGCTTATTACTGAGCTGGGCCAAGCATGAATGCAGTGTATCCGACAGCAGGGACGTCAGTACGAAAGAAATGTACTGGTAGAATCAACCTGAAACTTGAATGCCACATCGGGCATATAATGAGGAAACTGAAGAACCATTTGCTCTCATGTACTCTCTCTATATATTTATACAGTACACACACATATTCAAGGAACAACGAATTTAAAAGATGTCCCAAAGACCTAAAAAGCAGTTTCTATAAATCTGTCTTCAAAGATAAATGCACGACTTGGGCTCTAATCCTTCAACCGTAAAGCAAACATCAACCATTTACTCTGATTCTTGCGTTTTGAACTAGCAACATTTACCAAGTAAGGTTGGCAAAATAGCTTCTGGTTACATTTGTTAAGAATCTCAAACATAAAACTCCATGTTTACAGTTGAAATACCTTGTTCAGTTAACACTTCAAAGTTTCAAAGTTTTGTTTCGCCTGTCTCCTTACTTGATCATCATGCCACACTTAGCAACTTCTTTCATAGTTTTCTGTCACAGTAGTGAATTGGAGTATGGTGATTGTGGAGTCATGAATGATTATGTAGTATAACAACAACAAGAAATCCATTCCATATAAGCAAACTGCCAGTCCATTCCCCAACCTATGTGGGACTGGTACCCACTCTAACACCCCCACTTCACGCCTAGGCCCAACTGACACTGGCGCGTGGACCGAGAGCCTAAACGGGAATGGACCTGGCTCTGGCTCTGGTACCATGTCAAGAAATGAACCTTGGGCCTAACTCAACCTCAAAAGTTAGCTCAAGAGGTGAGGTGAGGTTTACCCAAGTACATATAAGCAAACTACCAGTCCATTCCCCAACCAATGTGGGACTTTTACCCACACTCTAAAAGTACTCTCTCTATATATAGTACATACAAGTATTCAACAAAAAAACGAATCTAAAAGATGTTCCAAAGACTATATATTTAGTTGTTGTTGAGTGACCAGGAGCTCACAGGTTTGAGCTATGGAAATAACCTCTTGCAGAAATGTAGAGCAAGACTATGTACAATAGATACTTGTGGCCCGATCATTCCTCCTTGACCCCTCCCATAGCGGGCGCTTAGTGCAACGGGCTGCCCTTTTTTACGTTGTTAAGAATCTCAACCATGAAACTTCGTGTTGAAACAAGTTATAATCTTTTTTGCATCCATTGAGGAAAATTACAAGAATCTTGTTGCTCACAACAAGCCACTCTAACTCGAAACCATGCTACACAAGTAGAATTAAAATGTCTCTTATATGCATAACAAAAGCTATCTTGGGACAGTGAACAAGAGGTAAGCATAAGTCACAACATAAATTGTTCACAAAAATGCCTTTTTGGAAAATTCAAAAGCATTGCATTGAATGAAACAATAAATAAAGGCATCACATATATATCCAAAAAAAAAAAAACATTAAACCAAGAAGTTAGACCAATCCCATAACTGAAGTAGATCAAGTTATATAATTGTCAAGTGGAGGTGAAAATTTGGACCATTTCTAAATCTGTGATTGTCATCCCTATCATTCAAATTTTATTAGGTGGCCCCAATGGGACAATCCTCTATATAAACTCATTTAAGAAGCTTTATGCAGACGATGTGGGAGAAATATCTGCTTGCTTGTTGGGTTTCTTTTGTGGTTAAAGGTCTGGACTGCTGTTTACTCTTTCTGTTCCACTTGAACAAGTCCACTTGTTTTTGGACTTGGTTCATAATGGGCTGGACCAAGCATGAATGCAGTGCAAACATACAGATATACCAAAACAAGTCACAACTGAACATGCTCACAAAAAATGCAGTTTTGGAATATGTGGTCAAGGGTTCAAGCCGTGGAAACAGCCTCTGGCAGAAATGCAAAGTAAGACAGCGTATAATAGATCCTTGTGGTCGGGCCATTCCCTGAACCCTGCGCCTAGTGAGAGCTTAGCCCTTTCTTTTTGCATCAAATGAAACAATAGATTAAGGCATCACAAATCCAGAAAAACATAAAACCAGTAAGTGCAACAATGCTTTTGAAATCATGAGGATTGTTGCTGGTACTAGAGAACAAAACCATTTAGTTGGGCAAAATAACCCTGCAAGACTTGAATAAGCCTACTGTTCTTGCTGCCAGTGTTATCAAAGGGGCTTAAAGAGCGCTTCAGCCCTGAAGTGAGGCTCAAAACGCGTTGAGAGCTTCGCCTCGCTTTATGTGCACTTCACCGTCATCATCAAGTTTCTAAGGCATACCGTTCCTTGCCAATGAGTCTCTTCTGAAGAGGCGACACTAAAAAATTGATGCCTCACTTTATCGTAATTGTTTGTTAATTTTTTTGTTCATATATTTGTTATTCATGTTTATAATTATCAGTCTTGAACTAAACATAAATATTAATATTTTTTCTCCCTTTGCAATTTAAACCCCAACATGCCTTAGCGCTTTTTTGCGCTTTTCGCTTTTAATAACACTGCTTGCTGCTGGATTCATGCTCTGAATTGGTTAGAAGTGTTGGACAGAGAACAGAGGAAAAATTAAAAGACAGAGAAACAAGGTAGGCTACAGAGAAGAAGAAAAACTGCGTCTCTTTTCTGTTTTTTTAACTTAACTTACTGCAAATAATAACACACTAGATGCTCAAATATATAGGCTAACAGATAAAACAACTATCCCTAAAATAAAGGTTCTATAACCAACTAAGACTCTATTTCAGCAACACTCATTAAACTTGAGTAAATATAGGAACCTACTTAATAGAATCCAAAAGACTAGTTCTACCAAACTACCCATGTCCTACGTTACTGTTCCTACTTTGTTTTGAATCATTATTCAACAATCCCTCTTGATTCAAAACTACATACACCAATCATTCCTCTGAAATAGTCAAATTTCTCCTTTGATAAAGCCTTGGTCAGTACATCTGCCAGCTGCTCTTGTGTCTTGCAATATTCCAACAATATTTCCTCCTTTGCTACCAACTCACGGATAAAATGATGACGAATATCAATATGCTTTGTCCTTCTATGGAATGTTGGGTTCTTTGTCATGGAGATTGTTGCTTTATTGTCACAAAATATCTTCGTTGCTCCCTTCTGCTCTTGTTGAAGATCTCCTAACACCCTTCTAAGCCAGACTGCTTGACAAGCTGCTGAAGTTCCTGCAATATACTCAGCTTCTGAGGTTGATGATGTTGTTGTATCTTGCTTCTTTGAACTCCAAGTCACTGCGCTTGAGCCTAGAGTGAAAACATTTGCTGAAACACTTCATCTATCATCCAATGAACTTCCATAGTCGCTATCCGTGTACCCAAACAATCTGAAATTATTGGTACATGAGTACCAAATACCAAAGTTCAAAGTTCCAGCAATGTACCGCAAGATTCTCTTTGCTGATCCATAATGTACCTTTGAAGGTTGCTGCATAAACCTGGAAACAACACCAACAGAGAATTCAATATCGGGTCTAGTGTGCGTCAAATATATTAGACCTTCAATCAAGCTTCTGAACCTCCTTCCTGCTGCAATTTTTCATTTATATTCATTGGTGTAGCCGCAGACTTGCAATTAAGCATGCCAAATTTATTGAGAAGGTCTCTGCCATATTTCCTTTGTGAAAGAAATATTCCATCATCGGTTTGGTGGACTTCAAGGCCAAGAAAATAATGTAATAACCCCATATCCGACATCTTAAACTCATTCATCATTTGAGACTTGAAATTATCCACAAGAAAATTAGAAGAAGTAGTGTAAATGATATCATCAACATAAAGACATACAATGATGAAATTATTACCTTCTTTCTTCACATACAACGTGGGTTCATTGTCACTTCTCATGTACCCATTTTTCTGGAAGTAACCATCGATCTTGCTATACCATGCTCGAGGGGCTTGCTTCAAGCCGTACAATGCCTTTTTTAGCATGAACACCTTTGTTTCATTGCCTTTGTTTATGAAACCTTCAGGTTGTGCTACGTAAACTTCTTCTTGTAAGTCTCTATTGAGGAACGCAGACTTGACATCAAATTGATAAACTGGCCATTGCAACTGTGTAGCCACTGCCAGAACCAACCTTACCGTCTCAAATCGAGCTACCGGAGAAAATATTTCTTCAAAATCAACACCATACTGCTGTGCATAGCCTTTTGCCACAAGACGGGCTTTGTGCTTTTGTAGGCTACCCTCTGCAACAAATTTTGTCTTAAACACCCACTTCAAACCAATCGCATTTTTCCCTTTTGGTAACTCTATCATTTCCCATGTTCCATTCTTTTCAATGGGCTGCATTTCATCCACCGTTGCTTTCCTCCACTCTTTTTTTTCGATAGCTTCTTCATAATTTAAGGGATCTGAAACAAAGAGAGCAAATTGACAAGTCGCATTAAGGTTATTAGCATACTTGGGATTTGGCTTTTTTGGTCTTGTTGATCTTCTTAATAGAATTATCTCATCTGAAGACTCTTCATGTGTTGCTGAAATTGGTGAACTTGGTAACTCCATTGAAGAACCTGAAAGTGGACTTGTAGGGGTAGACTCTTTTCCTTCATCTTCAGTGATTCAAAGAGGCATAGGAATCTCTTGTCGGACGAACTTTTTACTCCATTCCCAACTTGCATTTTCATCAAATATTACATCCCTTCTGATTGAGATCTTGCCATTAAGAGGGTTATACAATCGATATGCTTTAGATTGAGTACAATAACCAACAAAAATGCATTTTTCAGATTTTTCATCAAGCTTTTGACGAGCTTGTGAGTTTACTAAAGCATAAGCAATACTCCCAAAAACCCGTAAATGACTTACATTTGGTCTCCTGCAATGCCAAGCTTCATAAGGGGTTTTATTCATAACAACTTTCGTTGGTGAAAGATTCAGTAAGTAAGCAGATGCTGCCACAACTTCTGCCCAGAACTGATTTGAGAGTTCTTTTGCTCGCAACATGCTTCTTGCCATCTCCACAATAGTCTGGTTCTTCCGTTCATCGACCTCATTCTGCTCTGGAGTATAATGAGTTGTTAACTCCCTATGGATACCATTTTTTTCAGAAAACGAATTGAATTCGTTGGACATGAACTCTCCTCCTCTATCTGTGCGAAGAACTTTGATACTGCAGCTACTTTGGTTTTCCACCAAGGCTTTAAATTTCTAAAAATTTTCAAATGTTTTTGACTTGTTCTCCAGAAAATACACCCAACTCATGTGACTATAATCGTCAGTAAACAACAAAAAGTAACGACTCCCACCTAAGGACTTAGTCTGCATAGGACCACATAAGTCAGCATGTATTAATTCTAAACAATTAGAAGCTCTCCATGCTTTTCCAACGGAAAAAGGTTTCCTGATTTGTTTTCCATAAATGCACTCTTCACATAAATCGAGAGAACTAATTTTTGGTAGTCCAAGAACCATAACTTTATCACCGAGCAATTTCAGGACCTTTATATTGAGAAGACTGTACCTTAAATGCCATAACTTCGAGTCATCCTTTGCGTTTGCAGCGAAAGCAAAATTTTCCATTTTGGAAATGTCCAGCGGAAACATATTATTTGGCGTCATGGTGATGCGAACCTTTTTGCCTGACTTCTTATTTGTAATGACGCACGCATCGTCATCAAACCAAAGAGAATATCCATCAGTCATCAGTTGTCCAACACTTAACAAATTGTATCCAAGATCAGGTATAAACTGAACATTATCCAACACTTTTACTTTGTCGTGGCCAGTGTCGGCAATCACCTTGCCTTTTCCTTCAACCTGCATTTTTTTTGTGTTGCCAAGCTGCACCTTCTTTCTTTGCTTCTCATCAAGCTCTCGGAACATAGATTTGGCGCCTGTCATATGATTTGAACAACCACTATCTACAAACCATAAATTACTTGGCTTATGGTTTGTACCAATGCAAGCCATAAAAAGATAATTCTCTTCCGCATTTTCTTCTGCAGCAAAATTCATTTTCTGGACTTTATACCAATAATCAGCCTTTATATGCCCATACCGATGACAATGGTGACATTGAATGCTATTCTTTGTGTTGCCTTGCTCATTGGACTTCTTGTGCCCATTATTCCTTCCTCTGTCTCTTCCGTAACCACGACCTCAACCACCACGGAATCCTCCTTTTCCTCGACCTCTACTTGTAAAGCCATTATTATCTCCAAATTTAGCGGTTACATCTTTTACTTGGAATGCTTTCTCTTCATTCTTCTCAATAGATTGATTGATTCTCGTCTCATGAACTTGAAGAGATCCCATCAATTCATCAAAGAAAAATACTGATAAATCCTTAAATTCTTCTATAGCAGCAACTACGTGATCAAATTTTGAATTCAGGCTTCTTAATACCTTTTCCACAATGGTCTGATCAGTAACCTTCTCTCCATAGGATCTCATTTGACTGACAATTGTCATTGCTCTTGACAGAAATTCAGCAATGGTTTCTCCATTTTTCATCATCAAGGTTTCAAAGTCACGCCTGAGTGATTGCAGTTTCACTACAATGACTTTTGAATCACCTTGAAATTCTTTCCGCAAAATGGACCATGCTTGCTTTGATGTGGTTGCAGTTGCTATTCGTGAAGAAAACGTTGTCATGGACAACCTGTTGGATAAACACCAGTGTTTTAGCATCCTTTTTTTTTTATTGTCTCGCAGTCTATTTTCTTTATCAAGTTAAAGGGCATGTTGTACTTGTTCCTCGTATGAAAAGTCTTATAAAGTAACCTTCATAGGGAAGCTGGTCTTGATTTTTCAGTCCCGCTTAATAATTTTTTCAAATATAGCCTCCGCTTCAAAAAATTCCACATGTAAAATTTGCACGCGATTTGATATATAAAATACGTGAATCTCACACAAATTGCTATGTAGTAAGCATGTGTCTACTTATTCAACTTTATAATAGTTCATTTCCAAAGATAAAAAATGTAAATATCAGCTAAGATCAAGTTAAAAGTATTATGCCCTTCTAGATGGGTAATTTGTTTAGATAATGTTATTTCCTTCTACGAGTACGCATAATCTGTATATGCAGAACAACAACTTCAACTTTAGTTCTATGTTTAAAAACAAGAACACAATGAAGTGCAGTAAATACCCTCAACACAAGATCAAAATGATCTTTCTAAGAGGTGTATTTGAATTTTACAAATAAAGATGAAAACAGAAATGGACAAGTCGCCCGAATTCACGGACTTTCCTTAAGGAAATAATTCCCCTCACTGTACCCGAGGTTGTAGAATTTTTCTCCCAGGATAAAATGGCCAAACAAACCAATTGTAGCGGTACCTCAAATAACTGAAATATCTTCGAACGCACAGAACATTTTATTGATCACACAGAGTATTTTTGAAGTCAGGAAGAATTTTGTATTCTGAAAATTTCGTATCTAAATCTGTGAATGAAAGCAGGTTTATATAGCCATAACATGCCTCTTTGAAAAGGTGACATTGGTTCAATTAAATGGTGTATCTTTTCTGAAAATTCATGTCCGTTTATCCAAAGAACATGTCTTTTCCCAAACACCAATTCATGAAACAGTGTACCAGTTCACGAAACAGTGGCACCAGTTCACGAAACAGTGGCATCAGTTCGAAATTTTTTTTACTGCGTTTGCATTTTTTTCCTTTGGTATTTTTTGAAATTCAAATAAATTTTGTCCAAAAAGTTAGATCTCTACAATCATTTTCCAAATCCAAATCCAAATTTGAGCCGAGTGAGCAACGACGATGATGGCGCGAGCCATCTCTATTTTCTTGCCTCACTTATCATGTGGGAAACTTAGTGAACTTTCCAATTTTGGAAGTACACTTTCCAAATCGGTATCTCCTTCCCTCCACCATTTTTCTCTCCATTTTCCATTCACACTTTCTTCACACTTTGAACCCAACAGATATATGTAAATGCTTAATATAGATCTTACCTTTTTCTGAAAGGGCTATATACAAAGTACTTCAAGAATTTCTTTATTTATAAAAAGTAGTGGAAATTATAGTTGAGAATGTTCTATGGACTATAAACTATACCACCAAAGTTTATGATAAAGAAATTTTTTAATCAAAGAATTTGACTTCAAACTTTTGATATATAAATATAATTTAAAACTTTTTACTTTGAATATAAAATTATTATGATAGAGAATATTTTATTTTATCCTTCAAAGAAAAGTTTCTCTATGCAAATTTAAATTAATCGAACCTAAAATGGATTATCAACTATGAGGCACCGTGAAATAGTAGTCAACTATATGAATAAACATCTTTCACATTATTCAAAATATAAACACGTTTTAATTAAGGATTGGTTAAAAAGGCCAAAAACGAAATCATTACAATTTGTCAACTTCAATGATTCAAAAAAATACACATTTTGTCAATTTGGACGTTTGAATAAATTGCTGATAACAACTTTGAGAAGAAGAAAAAAAAAAATCATTTTCATTGTTTTTAAATTATAAAATTGAATCATTTTGTCCTATTATATGTGTTGGTGATAAATAAGGGAAAATTTAGTAAGTAGAGGTATTTACAAGTACCTCTATTTTTCTTGTAATTTTTTTTTTAAGTATTACGATTAAAAAATAATAATAAAAAGAACCCAATTACTAAACAGAAAAAGAAATGGATTTTTCCTATTTGACTAATCTTGTGTTTTTTTGTCTCTGTGTAATAAAGTTTCCAAGATAATTAATTCGTCTTTGACTAATAGATTGAATTTCTAGTTGACTTCTTTATTTTTATTTTTATTTTTAAATTCTAGTTGATTATTTTAATAAATAGTAATTTTTTGTTCATAAATAATGTGGACCATTAGATTAAGATGTCATGTGCGTAACTTGTTAACCTTAAAAATCTATCAGTCCTTCTTCTTGACCCGCCTTGGTCATGTGCATCTAGAAGCGCTCTTGCTGAGATTTTTCCCATCATTGTTAATGGTGGAGCTAGAATTTAACGAAGATGATTCAAAATCAAAAGAAGTAAGCACACGAACTAACAGAAGGGGATTCAACATCAACTATATATACATATAAAATAGCTTTAACTATGCATAAATAGCTTTAATTCCGCCCCTGACCACCGTACAGAACTAGAGAGTGATATATTTGTCACGACCTAACTCCTAAGCCCATAAAACATATCGTCTACTTTGGCGCAATATGTCTCGCGTACTTGTCCCTCAAAATATGTCATCATCGAGCTTAAAAGTATGCATATCATAGAAATTTTTGTTATTCCTTAATTATAAAGTTCTTCATTTTTTATCAGAGATTCGCCTAAAATATCTCGTACAACCCTTCATTTTATAATACTCTAGAAAAAAAATCACTTTAATTAAGAAATAAATCAACTATAATCACTTAATGCCAATGTAATTTGAACAAAAAACTAACATCTAAAGAATAAAAACCAAAATGTTTGTTGAGAGGTCCTTGTTATTCTTATTATCATAATCTTAATAAACTAAAAGCTTAAGAAAAAATTTTATATAAAAAAATAAAACACAAGGCCTCCGTTTGATTTTTGCCTTAAGCCATAAATTTGCTTAAGCCGCCCCTAATGCTGATGATGTCATTCTATGCTTAATAAAAAAATAAAAAATTAAAAGTTACTTACATTCGGCTGACAAAATATTTCATGCATGCTAAGACATACTATATGCTTAATTAGAATAGCGTTTGGTTATAAATTTTAGTAGTAGATTTAAAAAAAAAAAAATTCTTTAAATATTTGTTTGATCATGAAAAATTAATCAAATTTTAAAAGCATAGATCAAATTAATTTTTAATGGATCACAAAATTGGATGGATTCTTTTTAATGGATCAAAAAAAATTTTAAAAAGAGAATTAATTTTTTTTAAAAAATAAAAAATAAAATAAAAAATGATGTGGCCCTTTAATAAGCTGCCACGTGGCAAGACTGCTTTTTAAAACCGGCTGTTAAAAAGTAATGGCATGAATGAGCCTATTTTGTAACGGCGATGGCATAAATGAGCCCAACTTTTAACGGATGACATAAATGAGTCATTTCTGATAGTTCAGTGGGCTGAAGGAAGCGCCCAAGAAGAGCAAATAACACCACTGGGCTATCTAAGTGCCTTGTTTCATATGGTTCAAAATTAATATACGTACATAAATATAGATTTTCTACCTTATATATACCACGTAATTTTTTACCAAGGAAGTTCGGGTGAACCCCCTGACAACCACATAGGTCCGTCCCTGCGTTAATTTAATAATATTTTAATAACGTTAATTTAATAACATTAATTGATAACATTAATTTAATATACTACTACTACTATCCTTAATAACGTTTTAATAACGTTAAATAAATAACGTTTTATTAAAACTATAATTTTTTTTATTATAAGTATAGTTTCATCTTTAATTTAATATTTAAATAAATTATATTTAGATATATTATATAACTTAAATTCATCCTCTGCTTTATAATATATATAGATACTCGCGTGATTTTTTCGTATGAGGCTGACCAACCTAATTAATAAATCTTTAATATTGCTCTTTTTCCGCAATGACAAAAGAAATTAGATGTCATTTTCATCTTTGAGCCAAAAAATAATAATAAAATAATAGTGAAAAGTAATTTAAATATATAAAAAGGAATTAATAAGGGCATTATAGTCATTTTACCAGTTTTTTACCGTTGAAATGCTTAGACTTTAAGCTGGACACACCCAGTTTTGCATGTTGAATATGCGTTTTGTCACGTAAGATTGAGGGTCATATTTGTGCAGTTTTGAATAGTTAAAGGTCATATTTGTGCACTGTCAAAGTTTAAGGTCAAAGTTATAATTTAGTGTCAAGTTTAGAGTCATATTTATGTATTATGCCTAATTTAAAACTATACGTAGTTTCTCAGTTCGTTGACTATCTAAACTTTCATTTTGTCGGTGATAATTCGACTTCCCGTCTAAAAATTCGCTTCCCCGGGCCCCATTTTGAAGGATTAAACCTACAACAAAAAGTAAGGTAAGTAAAACTACTATAAAAGGTAAGATAAACGATAAAATAAGACTATTAAATAATAAGTAAAGACAAAATAAAGAAAAAAAGGATAAGAACGTGAAGACACAAAAATTGATAGTTACACAAAGTGAGGCTTTTCGTCTGCACTTAACAATGAATTTAACGATCCGATGCCATAAAATTTATGGGGCAAACAACATAAATCCCGCAGTTTGAAGCTTGATTACAGAAAATCCCAACATTTTGCATAATTACTGAAAACCTCGATTTTGGGTCTATCTAGATACATAGTTAGCTCTTGATATCTTCAATGAAGATACATTTTTCCTTTGTAAAGATACATATTTAGCTCCCGATATTTTTTTTTTGATTTTCGGTCTGTTAAGATACATAATACTTCCATAGAAGATGTACTTTTTCCTTTGTAAAGATACATAATTAACTGCCGATATATTTTTTCCGATTTTGAGTCTTTCAAGATATATAATTAGCTCCCAATACATCCAACGAAGATACATAATTAGTTGAAATTTTTATAATTACTTTGTGAGGGTGAAAATTTGTATAAATATAAGAAGTTAAGGTGTATGTTTATATTATTTTCTTAAACTTTAATTAAACTATACGCATTATATAATAAAGGCGGCTTCATCATTTTATGTTGAGATTGACTCAACATCACGATATACTAATTTGTTAATATATCTACAGTACATAAATAAATAATTAAAGAAGATCATTCACAAAAATTTTAATTGAGTGATAAGTACTCGTTCATCTTTAATTAAAAGTTTCAAGTTCGAACTTTTCGTGATACGAAATCACCATTATAAGGAAGTGTTTTACCTCAGAGTAAGACTTTTTGACGTGAAATCGGATTTAGTCAAACACCATATGAATATCGATCACCGAATAGGAAAAGAGAAAATAATATAAGACTATGTCAACAATTCTATTAAATATTTTTCTTAACTTCTAAATTCAAGATTTTAATTTTTCTTATCATATTTTATATGTAAAATGTTCAACGCATGACCAATCCATTGATGAAAATTTTTGTGCTCATGTGGTCATATCCATTAATTATATGTTCTATTGTTGTTTCTTATTTGTCCATTTACTTCATGGGACATGTTCATTCATGTGAGAAAGGTCAAATGCCATTACAATTTTTTAAAAATTTAACTAATAATAATAATCAACGGCGAATTTAAAATTTAAAGTAATCAACTAATGATAATTTGTACATATTAAATGAGCTTCTTAGAAAAAAATACTACGTTTATGCTAAAGTCATTGGACTCAGCCAAATTTGTGCACCATAGTCGAAATTCTACCTTCAACCTTAACCGCAACATAACGAATTTGTACGCTATTAGTGCATTTTATTAGGAAAATTACTTTATTTGTATGTTATTAATCTCCTTTATTGGTTACTTGCAGTAATCTTTTAGATGACCTAATCTTTTAGATGACACTATCGTTTTATAGAAACTAAAGAATTGGCTAAAAATGATGGCGTAAAATCCAAAAAATACAGGCCATTCAATTTTTCATTAAATAAACATTAAAATAGTGAAACAAAGGTACTTAATAAGAATCAAGATAGATCTCAATATATTTTAAAGATTAAAGAATGCATCTTCCACATTAATTAGATAAACTTAAGCTTGTTTTAATCTCAACTTGGTGGTGTTTTTTTTGTAATTAAATATTGAACACTTTCTAGTATATTTTTTTTTTTTTTAAATAAAAGTATTCTGTTATTCTTGACTTGATAAGTATTGTTAATTTTCCAGCAAAAAGTTGACCTACGATAACATGGAGATGATTGTATGTGCTTGTATTACAACCACATAACTAGCTAATAATTACATCTTGAGTGGACAATTGTATTAGGTATTTGTCAAACTTTAACCATCCTAAGGGAGAGGTGGTATGAATTTTTCCTCTTTTGACTTATTGTTAATGTTAAAATATCTTCTAGAGTTTGAATTAGTCAAAGGGCACACCAATAAAAAATTATGATCGAGCTGTAATTACTCTTTCATTTTTAATTAAATATTTTTGGGTTGAGATTTCGATACAGGTCTTGAACTAATCGGTAAAGTTGTTATCATGTGATCAGGAGGTCAGGGGTTCAAATCTTGAAAACAGCCTCTGACCGAAATGTCAGATAAGGCTGCGTACAATACACCCTTATGGTGGGACCCTTCCTCGAATCCTGCACATAGTGAGAACTTTAGTGCATCGGGCTGTCTTTTTTCGATACATGTCACGTTCTTTAGGACACGCTTTACTTTCAATGTGAAACTTTCCGATATAAATTGAGATTTAGTCCCGAGTTCAAACTCACTTTTTACTTTCCATTGTTGGATTTTTCAGAGCAAATTCTAATTTAGTCGAACTTCAATACTAATATCGAACACCAAAGAGAAGCAAAAAAAAGTGTCAAAAGGAATTTTCAAGTTGGGACTTTCCGTATAAATTGGGATTTAATCGTGGGCTCAAGGTCGCATTTTACCTTCCATTGTTGGACTTTCCAGTACAAATTCTAATTTAGTCGAACTTCAATACTAGTATCGAACACTGCACATATTTTTTTTAAAAAAAGTAATAAAAAGTATTATGTTCGGGCAGAATAAGCAATACCACAAGCAAAAGAAAAATAAGAAGAAGACACACAGATTTACGTGGAAACCCTTGCAGGAAAAAACCACAGGCAGAGGATTTTCACAAGTATGAGTCGCACCGCAAACTTTTCAAAGCCAAATCAACATAATTTGGATCACAAACTCTAACAAAAAGGCATCAACTCCATTGAGAAGTGGGACAATACCAATAACTAACTAGTCAAAAATATCAACTTTTTGGAACCAATTCCTTTAGGTAATCTTTCACTCTATCCACACATACCAAGTCGTGTTTTTCACATCTTGTAGCCAAATAGAAACAGCCAATTCCTTAATACCAAAACAATAAAAACAAAAAGATATTCCCAGTTTGACCTTCATCAATTATCAAGGTTCCATTTGTCCTATAAATAGAGAAGTAACATAAACAAACAATCATATAGTTGTATATTTTCTTAATAAAAATGGCTAGTCCTAAAACTAACATTTTGCTATGTTGTGTTATCATTTGTCTTTCCCTTTCTTGTGTCATGGCACATCCTCCTTCATCTAAAGGTGTCAAAGGTGCATATTACCCTTCATGGGCATTTTCAACTTTCCCACCATCATCTATAGACACATCTTTGTTCACTCACATCTACTATGCATTCCTTGTCCCAAACAACACAACATTTACATTCGATATCGACGATGAAACCTCCACCCTCCTCTACAACTTCACCTCCACCCTCCGGTCCAAAAGACCAGTCGTGAAGACACTCTTTTCGGTAGGGGGAGGAGGTGAAGGACCGGCTAGGTTCTCGCGTATGGCATCTACATCCGCCTCTCGTTTGAGTTTTATAAAGTCTAGCATAGAAGTAGCTAGAAAGTACGGATTTGATGGATTTGATCTTGACTGGGAATTCCCTCAGAACAATAAGGACATGGAGAATTTAGCGATTTTACTAGACCAATGGAGAGTTGAGGTACAAAAAGAATCTTGGAAGACAAGAAGGCCACAACTTTTGATCACAGCAGCTGTTTACTTCTCTGTTGACTTCTTCTTATGGGGTGAATTCAGATCATATCCTGTGCCTTCAATCAACAAGAACTTAGACTGGATCAACTTAATGTTCTACGACTATCGCGGATCATGGGACACATCTGCCACAGGTGCACAAGCAGCATTATTCGACACGAAAAGTAACATTAGCACAAGTTATGGACTAAGTACTTGGATCAAGGCAGGGGCCTTAAGGAGCAAGTTGATCATGGGATTGCCACTTTATGGTAGGACATGGAAATTGAAAGATCCTAATGTAGATGGAATTGGTGCACCAGCAGTTGGTGTTGGTCCTGGTGATGAAGGGACAATGACTTATAGGGAAATAGAGAAGTTCAATGAGGAGAATAATGCTAAGGTTGTATATGATTCTGCTACAGTTTCTGCTTACTCGGTGGCCGGAACTTCTTGGATTGGCTTTGATGACACTAAGTCTGTTGCAACAAAGTTAAGGTATGCTCAAGCACAAAGACTTAGAGGATACTTCTTTTGGGCTGTTGCTGGTGACAAAGATTGGAAAATCTCTAGAACAGGTAACTTGCTTACACTTATTAGGATGATTCAACTTATATACACTGACAGTATGAAGTCTAGATTGTTTTATCTTGAGCCGGGGGTCTATTGGAAACAACCTCTCTATCTCACCTCTGAGGCAGTGGTATGGACTGCGTACACTTACCCTCCCCAGATCCCACTTGGTGGGAGTATACTGGGTATGTTGTTGTTTGTTATATACACTGACAGTATCAAGATATTTGTACACTATAGCACCTATTAACTTGTTATAACATGTGATTTGCAACCTATGTTGTCTATCGCGCATAAATTAGATTTGCGTATGAGGCAAAAGTTCACGACTTTTCAATTAAGTCAGAGACGGTAACCTGTTTAATGGACAAGAAGTTCTGCCTCACAGACAAAAGTTGTCAGTACTGTACAAATATTCACAAGTTAATACAATTGAAACTTCTGCCAAATAATCAACATATGACACTATCTTCACTGTCTATAACTTCTTGAAAAGTCACAATGTCCCACCTCAAAGGAAAATGAAACTCTTGCGCACACTACAACTAGAACTTATGCTCGATGAAACTAAGACACGTTACGCGTTTCAACATGTTAAAGTACACGAATAGTGTAAAATCATTAATGTTGTCGTAGTGTATAAGTTAAAATCATGCTAAAAATAGATCTAGCATACAACTGATTAATTTTTTTTACAGAAACTGACTTTATTCTTTTTCTTATTATGCAGCTAAACAATCATGGATTATTTCCTAAGGGATGAAGGGAACAAAAAAGAATTGTCAAGGCACTAAAGGAAATGTAAGCATAGGTTAATAGCATAGTTGGCATTGGCATACAACATAATTATGGAAAATTTGTATAATGAACATAATATGGAAACAGGAGAAAATTTTTGGACCTTTTTATCGATTTGTGCGTGTCATCCTTGCGCAGGGGCCATGCTAATCTTCTCTGTATCATTCCAATTTTATCGGATGTCCCCACAGGAACAAATATGTATCTAAATGTTTTGCTATATGAACTGTTATAAATCGGCAGAAATAAAGCAAACCACAAGCAAAATAATAAACAAAAACTCATAGATTTACGTGGAAATCCTTGCGGGAAAAACCACGGGCAGAGGATGTTTCACTATAATGAAAGGAGAGGAGTACAATGTGGAGAATGAGTATTTTCTGAAAACACAAAATAAACCACTAAATGAACTTATAAATACGTGCATACAAATAAGTCCTAGGCCCAAAAACATAAAAATCCATACTGTGTGCTTTGCCCCCGCACCCCATTGAGATGGGTGGTGGGATCCAGGATCGGGCCTATCCCTACGCTACCACCACAGATCTCATTGAAAATCACAAATATGGATCGCACCGTGAAACTTTCAACATAATTCGGTCACAACTCTTAACATGAACTCAGGAGGAAGCTTTCTGCAGCCGATGTGGGAGAAATATTATGGGCCTGGACTGATGTTACCCTCTTTCTGTTCCACTTGAACAAGTCCACTTGGGCCTGGGCTGGCTTATTGCTATGCTGGCCAAGCTTGAATGCAGTGTCCCCGACAACAGGGATGTCAGTACGAAAGAAATGTAGTAGTATATAAGGCATGCATAACATATGAAAGACAGCAACAATAAAAAAGTACAAGAATCAACCTGACATCGGGCGTACAGTAAGGAAACTGAAGAACCATGATAGGTCTCATATTGGCACGGCTATAGATCAACTTCTGATCGCGTTCTAGATTTCTTTCAACATTGCACTCATGTACTCTCTCTATATATTTATACTGTACACACATATATTCAAGGAAAAACAAATCTAAAAGATTTTCCAGAGACTTAAAAAGCTGTTTCCATAAATCCATCTTCAAAGATGAATGCACATCTTGGGCTCTATTCCTTCAACCGTAAAGCAAAGATCAACCATTTACTCAAATTCTTGCGTTTTGAACTAACACATTTACCAAATCAGGTCGGGCAAATAGCTTTTGGTTACATTTGTTAAGAATCTCAAACATGAAACTCCATGTTGAGACAAGGTATAATCTTTTTTGCGTTCATTAAGGAAAATAACAAGAATCTTGTAGCTAACAAGAAGTCACTCTTAAGTCGAAACCAGGCTACACAAGTAGAACTAAAATGGAACTGGACACTGCAGAAGAGGTAGCAACAGAAACTGTTCACCAAAATTCAAGAGCATTGCACAAAGTGAACCAATAGAACATAAAACCAGTACGTGAGAATGTTTACGAGTTTCAGAAAAATTACATGTCATGCTTTTTTATTTAACTAGCACAAGCATAGCAAGCACACTGGGATACTTACAACAGTGTTTTAGAAATCATGAGCATTGTTGTTGGTAATTAAGAACAAAACAAATTTGCTGGCAGAATATAAACTGTCACGACCTGGGCCGAGGCCATGGCCGCGACGAGCATCCCGAACCATGAAGGCCCGAGTGCCCTTCCTATCTGGCAATCATGCAAACCACTCGTATATTATTAAGAAATGCGGAAAATATAATAAGACGGAAACATGGTCAATCTCTTAGTTCAACTGAATAATACAAAATTAAGTTCATAACATTCAAAACACATGACACCAGTCTGCGAAATCTCTAACGATATGAAAATCAACATCTTGTCTAAGCTGGGACAATACTCCCAGTCAAACCAAAAACAAAATGAAATAACAGTGTTCTAAAAACAGGCCTTCCGAAATAAGGGAGGCCCACCAACTGCACACTTCTGTTTGACAAATCTACGGCTTAGCGGGACCCCCAGACTGAGCCTCAGACCCAGAAATATAGGGGGTGAATATAAATGTACTAGTACAAAGAGAAATCCAAAATAATGTGTTTTTATATATAACATAAATGAGAGCATTTCATAAAGCGTTATGCATGGAGTAATTTTGTAACGCCCCGAAGTTTTTCCTAGCTAAATTTTTGTCCCTAAAGTATCAAGTATTGGATTCTAGAATGATTTATACTTATTTTCCTGTGGAATTCCTTAGATTTCAACTTTTCATTACGTAGGTAAACGAATAAGTTTTCCGCCGACATAAGATTTGTCCAAAACGGACACTCAGTTAAGGAGTTATGGTTAATTTAAGTCCTAGTCATAAAACACCGTCATTCTTGTCTTTGGCGCGTCGCGGAGAAGGTGTAAATGACGATGGTCAATTTCCAGTGAGACTCCGCGATGGTGGCGCGTCGCGGAGTGGGCCAAATTCCCATTCGTCAATTTCCAGTGACCCACCGCGATAGTGGCGCGTCGCGGTGGCCAATGAGATCGAGTTCCCAATTTAAATTTTTTCAGTTTCGTTTAGAAGTTAACAAGGGTAGTTTGAACTTTTTCCAAGTCTCTTAAAATATCCAAACAGGAGATTAAGACCTCTATAAGCATAATATTCAACATTCTCAAGATTTTCCTCAAAACAAAAATCCTAGTTCATATACTTCTCCTCCAAGGAACTCAAGATTCAACCGTGGGTTTTCAAAACAAATTGGAGATTTGGAATTTCCAAGCCGTAGGCATCAAGAAGCATCCTTTAATTTCCTAAATAGAGGTACGCGGGGTTTTTCTAAAATTTCATGGGCATAGAAATCATGATTATAAGAAAGGGGTTTGAATTTATGAATATGTTCATGTTTTAGAAACATTGATGATATTGTTTTGGCCTTTCGGCTTTCCCCCAAATTGATTTGAATTGTATATATGTATGTATGCATTGAAAACCGTGAATTTTGAATTGAGAGCATGAAATATATATAATCTCCCTCTCCCATTACTTTATTATTTGATTTATAAGTTATGAATCCTTATATTTCATGGTTTACAGAATGATTCAAGATACTATTTGTCTTATGTGAAATTCATGATGATTAGAAATGGGAGAGAGGAATGCTTTTATTATTTTAAATGTTGAGACTGATAAACAAAGAAAATTCAGGAATGTTTTTGAGAAGTTGGCAACTACTTGTTGAAATTGTTGAATGAATGGAGAGTCTTTGCATGATTTTTGACTTATGATTTGAGATATGACTCTTCTTACACTATATGCATGATCAAGTGGCCTGAACGTTGTTTTAGAATGAAATAATCATATATGGCTCAAAATAATGACTTGCAAGTCTTGGTAAGACAATACCAATTCAGACAATGCCATAACAGACACAGACTAATACAGAAATAAGACTTTACCAGACTTTCATATTTTAGAATTTCAGAATGATGTATATTCAAAAAAGGCTAAAATAAGATATAAAGAGATATTAGTTGGTTTCCTGAAGAGGAAACGAGTTCAGATAACTCATTTCCCAAAACTGTGATTTGCCGATCTGGGTATATTTATTACGCTGGCCTAGTGCCGTGTGGCGTATTTGAATCAGAAACTCCAAACCTTGCGGCATACTTGGGTTGGGGGCTTCCCCGCCGAGTCAATGACGGATTCCATATAGTCCGTGGAATATCAAAGTTGTAGGAGAGTGCCACCTAGCTCAGAAGTAATACAAAGATCAGACATTGCATTGACAAGAATGATTTATGATTTTCAGAAAGTGCCTATGTGTTTTGAGAACTGTTTATGCATTATGTTTTAACATATTTCTCTCCATTATTTTACTTATATAAAAGTTTTATTTTGGATTACTTTGAGTACCAGTATATTGTATTGAACCCCTCCCTCCTACCTCTCAGGTTCTGAGGCTCAGTCAAGGGGTCCAGACAAGCAGTAGAATTCATCAGACAGAGTTGCAGTGTCCAGTTGGTGAGCCTCTAATATTCCGACAGGCCTATTTATTTTTAAAAAATTATTAGTGGTACGGTTTTGGTCTATTGGGGGCCTTGTCCCATCTTTCAGATTGTGTTAAAGAGTATGTAGTAGATGTTTCACAGACGATTTGCAGATATTGCTAGTTAGTTTTGGATTTCATTCTTTAATGCTAAATTCATATAAGATTTATGACCATGATTCAATCTTGCTATAATTTTCGTATTTCCTTATTTATGTATGAATGGTGTATATGATTTCAAGTTAAAAGGCTGTTTGGGCCTTTATGGTTCGGGATGCTCGTCATGGCCAGGGCCTTAGTTTGGGTCGTGAAAAATTTAAAACACATGGGCAATATCAAATGATCATAAAGAAATTTTGTAAATGCAATTCCTTTCTTTGTGAGCTAGGTGGTGCACCCTACATATCAAAAAGTATCCCATTAGCTATAGGGAATCTGCCCTTAACATGGCGGCCAAGCCCCCAACCCAAGTTTGCCGCAAGGGTTGGAGTATCTAAATCTGATATTCCACAGGGCACTAGGCCAACGTATAATCCCTCTTTTGGGATATAATAAACCCTTATCGGCAAAACACGATTCTGGGCAATTAATCTATAACGGCCCATAAAATTCGTGCATGTACTAACCCCTAGTAGTGCACTCTTAGCCTTGAAAACTTGAAAATATTCTGTGTCAAGAGACTTAGTCTCATTTTTTAGCTCTTAACTTTGGGGATTTTATTTTCAGTCCTCCCAATCTTTGATTTTAGATTTTCTTGTTGCATTGCGATGAGGCAAGGTCATAGTATATCTCAGATGAGTTTTAGAATTTTTAGACGAGCCTAAGGGCATGTTTGGTGTGCCATTCCAGTAGCTTGAGGCGATTGAGAGGCGCAGCCTGGGGTACCCCGCCGCTCTAAGGCAGGCTCCGCCTGGGCTATCTCACTGCTCTAAGGCGGGCGACGCCTAGGATACACTGGTGCTCTAGGACGGGCGCCGCCTGGCATATCGCGCCCAACTTATTTTCAGCACCCTTGTCCATTTTATTAAGCGTATTTTAGGTATTTTTATTCCCTTTATCATCTTAAACACGAGATTAAGCTCCCAAATAACCATAATACACATACTTTTACCAAAATTACTCAAGAACTCTCTTAAGGGTTTCAAAATAAAAATCTAAATAATGCAAGATTTGACCGTGAGTTTTAGAAGATAATTGAAGATCTGAAATCCTCAGAACGTAGGCTTCAAGAAGCATCCTTTAAAATTCCTAAATAGAGCTACGTGGGGTTGTCCCAAATTTCATGGGCATGATTTTTGAAAAGAATTTACACAAGACTTTACTATCTATATGTGTACGTGTGTTTTTACAAGTGGGGTTTTGTTTTAATACCAATAACATGTTTTTGTGATATGGTTTTGAAAGAAATATTGAAATATCATGGGGTTGTTGGCTTGCATATATTTCAATTGTTGAATTGTGAACATGTGATCTGAATTTCGAAAAGGTGAGATGTATATGAATTATGAATTCTTTAAATCCCCCATGATAATGTTTATACCCCTCACTATACTTGTGTTAAACCATCGAGATCATGAGTTTTTGCAATTGACATGATATTAGTCATAAATGATAAAGTTTCTTGAAACTATTACATGTTGAGAACCATGGTGCATGTGTTTGATGTGTGTGAAAGTTTTATATATGTGCATGTTGTAAATGGCATAAAAAGTTGGAGAATTGATGTGGTACTGATGACTTGTAAGTCGGGTATGACGATACCTTACAGAGTATGACTTGTGATTAATTAAATTGAACTTAATGTTTGACTTTATGTGAGTTAGGTGGTTATCCGAAGAAAGCGCAGGTCAAATGACTCTATGCTGGAAACTGTGAATTACCAACATGGAAAACTTGGTACCATGCTGTGTGATCTTGTGTACCTAATAATGTGTTATCCTAATTTAGGACAAATGGTTAAGAGCCCTGCTTTATGATCTTAAGCCCAACTCTGACACATGGACTTGATTGGGATGAAGACATCCTGCTGTGTGATCTTGTGTGTCTTTCTCTCCTTACTAATACTCAAATCTTGGCGGCAATCAGGATTTGACAGTTGGTGAAAATTATAGGGTGTACCACCTAGCTCAATAGTGATACAATGTTGTTGAAAAATCATTATACTATGCCCATGTGTTTTTGAACTGCCTTTTGATAAAGTGTTTTATAACAGCTCTCATCTATGTTATATAAAAATTCTATTTTATTTTAGATTATTCTGCATACCAGTACATCTGTATTGACCCCTCTCCCCTACCTCTCAAGTTCTGGGGCTCAGTCTAGGGTCCAAAAAAGTAGTAGATTTCATCAGACAAAGTTGCTGTGTCCAGTGGGTGAGCCTTCTGTATTTTAGAGGGCCTGTTTACATTCATAAAATTATTGTTAGTTATGTTTTGTCTACTGGGGGCCTTGTCCCAGTTTCAGGCAGTTGTCAGATTTTCATGTAGTATAGATTTAGCAAACTGAGTCAGTTGTTATTTAGATGTAGTTGATTTACAGTTTTCATACTTATCTTGAATTTAGAATTGACTATGTTTCCATAGCAGATTATGTTTTCCGCATCTTCTTTTATTACATGAATGTTGTGTATGATTACCAGATAGAGAAAGGCGTTTCGGGCCTTCATGGTTTGGGATGTCCGTCACGGCCAGGCCCTAGTTCGGGTCGTAACAAACTTGGTATCAGAGCATGGATCATGGTCCCAAGGTGTCTGCGAAATCGTGTTGGGTAGAGTCTTTTTTATGGATGTGTAGCGCACCACACTTATAAGAAGGGGGCTACTAGGCATTTAGGAATGTTTCTCTTCTTTGTGATTTAGTTCGTGCCTTAGAGTCTTAATTAGAAATTGTCCCCTAACCAGTGATCTATTGTATTTCAGAAAATAGTCATGCCTCCTTGTTGTTCCAACAACCAGGATAATTAGGATGATGAAGTTCACCCCACTCATGGCACGTGGACCCATAATAGAGCCCACACCCCAGAACCTATTCCTACTCTGGGAGTACCTCCAGTCCCAACCAGCCCTCCTTGAACTCTGAGGAAAAATATTAACCGTCCCCAGTCTTCTCAGAGGGACATATCAAATGCAGAATTCAGACAATCCATTCACATGCTTGCCTAGTTGGTAGCCACACAGACTCAGAGGTCGAAGGATAGTGGGTTTGCATCTGTTACTTCTGAGGTAACCAGAGTAGGCTAGTTCATAATAATGAACCCGCCCAAATTCTCTTGCACCAAGGTGGAAGAGGACCCACAGGACTTCGTAGATGAAATAGAGAAGATTTTCAAAGTAATGCATGTGGATCAGGTGGAAGGGGTTGAGTTAGCAGCATACTAACTTAAGGATGTAGCGAACCAATGGTACAACAAGTGGGAGGATACGAAAGGGGAGAGTACTGAGGCCACAGTTTGGGACGAGTTCGTAGAAGCTTTTCTTGACCGATTCTTTCCTCTAGAGTTGAGGAAAGCCAAAGTAAGGAATTCATGAACCTTAAACAGGGGAAAATGAGTGTCCGGGAGTACACTCTGAAGTTTAATCAACTAGCTCGTTATGCACCAGAAATGATAGGAAATATGAGAGCCCGGATGAGGAAATTTGTATCTGGCCATTTCGATGATCTAACACTTGAATGTCAAAGGGTAATGCTAAATAAGAAGATGGACTTTGCTAGGCTGTCAGTACACATGCAGTAGGTAGAAGAGAAGAAAAAGGAAATTTTTGAATCTAGAGAGAGAGACAGGCAGGCGAAAAGGGCCAGAACAGTAGGTCAGAACCCCAGTCAGTAGCAGAGCGGTAATTGGGGTAACAAATGGCAAAAGAATAAGTTTTGGAGTAACGTGCGGTCTACAGCTAGCACCCAAGCACCCATACCCCCAGCTGATAGACGATCGCAGAGTTTTCAGATAAGTCATGGACCCAGGGTTTAGGATACCCATTCACAGGGTAGCATGACGTAATTCGCCAGATCTTTTCCCCATTGTAGTATCTGCGGAAGGAACCATCTTGGAAAGTAATACCTTGAGAGGAGAAATTACTATTCCTACAGCCAAGTGGTCCACCTACAGAGAGATTACCCTGACTCTGGGGGTAATGTTGGGGGAGCCAAGTCTCAAGCAAATCTTTCATACCACCATATCAGAGGGGGCCCACTTCAGCTATCAGGAGTGGTCGCAACTGGTTGTATGCATTGAACAACCGCCAGGAGGCAAAGGCCTCACCAGATGTAGTTACTGGTATGTTAAAAATCTTTTCCCATAATGTTTATGTATTAGTTGATCCCGGGTCTACCCTATTTTATGTGACCCCGTATGTGGCTGTTGGTTTTGGGTTTGAGCCCGATGTGATTGATGGACCTTTCTCTGTTTCCACTCTGGTGGGGGATTCTGTTGTGGCTAGGAGGATGTATAAGAATTATGTTGTATCTATTCTTGGTAGGGATACTAGGGCAAACCTCATAGAACTTGATATGGTTGCTTTTGATGCTATCCTAAGGATGGACTGGCTCCATCGGTGTTATGCCACACTAGACTATAGGACTCGAAAAGTTACCTTTTCTTTTCTGAATGAGCCAGTAATAGAGTGGGAAGGGCATTCTTTAGAACCTAGAGGGCATTTCATATCTTATCTCAAAGCCCGTAAACTTATTTCTAAGGGCTGCTTGTATATTCTTATTCGGGTTAAAGATTCTAATGTCGAAAGTCTTCCTCTTCAGTCTATCCCTGTATTAAATGAATTTTTGGAAGTTTTTCCGAATGGTCTCCTAGGAATTCCACTTGATAGGGAGATAGATTTTGGCATTGATGTGTTGCCAGATACCCATCCTATTTCTATTCCGCCATATAGAATGGCTCCTGCAGAGCTAAAAGAGTTAAAAGAATAGTTAGCAGATCTCTTATATAAAGGTTTTATCAGACCTAGTGTTTCTCCCTGGGGTGTACCTGTACTCTTCGTGCGAAATAAAGATGGTTCCCTACGTATGTCATAGATTACCGTCAGCTGAATAAGGTCATTGTTAAAAATAAATATCCTCTTTCTAGGATTGATGACCTTCTTGATCAACTTCAGGGTGCTAAGTATTTTTCTAATATAGACCTTTTTTTGGGATATCATCAGTTGAAAGTTAGGGAATTAGACATTCCCAAGACAGCTTTCTGAACCAGATATGGTCATTATGAATTCTTAGTCATGTCCTTCAGGTTGACTAATGCCCCTGCAATTTTCATGGACCTAATGAATAGGGTCTTTTATTATTTCCTACACCTGTTTGTCATAGTTTTTATTGACGACATCTTGATTTAATCCAAAAGTGAGGAGGACTATGCCGTTCACCTCTGAATTATTCTTCAGACTCTCAAAGATCATAAGTTGTATGCAAAATTCTCCAAGTGTGAATTCTGGCTGAGTCCTATTGCTTTGTTAGGGCATATTGTGTCTAGTAAGGGGATTTGGGTTGATCCCCAAAAGGTTGAGGCAGTGAGAAAATAGCGTAGACCCACGACTCCAATCGATATTTGGAGTTTTTTGGGTTTGGCAGGTTATTATAGAAGGTTCGTAAAGAGTTTCTCTTCCATAGCTGCACCACTTACTAAGTTGACTCAGAAAAAGGTGAAGTTTTTATGGTCTGACTCTTTTGAGAATAGTTTTGAGAAGTTGAAAGACAAGTTGACTACTGCTCCTGTTTTGACTCTTTCGAAAGGTACAAAAGGTTTTGTTATGTATTATGATGTATCCCGAGTGGGACTTGGGTATGTACTTATGCAGCATGGTAAGATAGTAGCTTATGCATCTCGACAGTTAAAGGCGCACAAGTGGAACTACCCCACTCATGACTTGGAGTTAGCGGCTGTGGTTTTTGCACTTAAGATCTGGTAGCACTATTTGTACGGGGTACATGTTGATATATTCACTGACCATAAAAGTTTACAGTATATTTTCTTGCAGAAAGAATTGAGCCTCAGGTAGAGGCGCTGGATAGAACTGCTAAAGGATTATGACATAAGCCTGCACTATCATCCGAGAAAGGCAAACATGGTAGCCGATGCCCTCAATAGATTGTCTATGGGTTGTCTTTCTCAAGTTAAGAAAGGGAAGAGAGAGATGGTGAAAGATATTCACTGGCTTGCAAATCTAGGAGTGTGACTCTTGGATTTCAAAGATGGGGGAATGGTTGTTCATGAGATAGCTAAGTCTTTCCTTTGTGCAGAAGTTAAAGAGAAGCAGGTTGAAGATCCCATCTTGATGCAGATCAATAAAGATGTGGGTCAGTAGAAGGTGATGTCCTTCGAAATTGGTGGTGATGGTATTTTAAGGTATCAGGGTAGATTATATGTACCAGATGTTGATGGGTTGCAGAAGAAAGTCCTTAATGAAGCTCATACTTCTAGGTATGTTGTTCACCTAGGCTCTACTAAGATGTACCATGATCTGAAATCTATGTATTGGTGGAATAATATGAAACGTGATGTGGCTGACTTTGTTTCTAAGTGTTTGAACTGCCAACAAGTTAAAGTAGAGCATTTGAGGCCAGGCGGTTCTTCCCAAGAGGTAGCTTTACCCTTGTGGAAGTAGGAGATGATTAATATGGACTTCATTACAGGACTCTCAAAGTCCCGAAACCAATATGATTCTATTTGGGTAATTATAGATAGGCTGACCAAGTCATCCCATTTTCTGCCTCTCAGGACTAACTATTCGGAAGAGGATTATGCCAAGCTGTTCATTGCAGAAGTAGTTCGTTTGCATGGTGCACCTGTGTCCATCATATCCGATCGAGGTACACAGTTTTTTTCTCAGTTGTGGAGATCTTTCCAGAGGGGTCTAGGTACCTAAGTGAACCTAAGTACTGCATTTCACCCTCAAACTAATGGGCAGGCTGAGCGTACCATCCATATTCTTGATGACTTGTTGAGGGCCCGTGCGATTGATTTTAAAGGTAGTTGGGTAGAGCACTTACCATTGATAGAGTTCGTATATAATAACAGTTTCCATTCCAGTTTTAAGATGGCACTATTTGGGGCATTGTATGGGAGAAGATGTAGGTCACCAATAGGGTGGTATAAAGTGGGTGAGACACAAATGTTTGGGCCTGATCTTGTTCATCAGGCAATGGAAGATGTGAAACTTATTAGAGAACGAATTAAGATAACGCAAAGTAGACAGAAATCCTATGCCGATATTAGAAGAAGGGAGTTAGAATTCGAGGTTGGTAACTGGGTATTTCTAAAAGTTTCTCCTATGAAGGGAGTCATGCGATTCGGGAAGAAAGGTAAGTTGAGTCCTCGCTATATAAGACCATATAAGATTTTGAGAAGGGTAGGTGCAGTTGCGTATGAGTTAGAGTTGCCTGCTTGTTTGGGTTATGTTCATCCAGTATTTCACATATCCATGTTGAAGAAATATATTGGAGACCATTCATTATTGTTGCCTGTTGAGGAGATCAAACTAACAGAATCCTTATCCTATGAAGAAGAGCCAGTTACAATCTTGGATTGCCAAGTTAGGAAATTGAGGAGCAAGGAGATAGCCTCAGTTAAAGTGTTATGGGGGAACCAGAAAGTTGAAGAAGCAACTTGGGAATCAGAAGATGACATGAGGAGCAGGTACCTAGACTTATTTGATCCGGTGAATGACGAAACAGAAGGTACAAATCCTTGTCTTATTCTTCTATATCTTAGTATGCTTGAAATTGTTCTTGGCTATGTTTCCCCATCATCATTCGGGGATGAATGATCCCAAGGGGGGATAATGTAACACCCCGTAAAAGTCGTGCATGTACTAGCCTTTAGTAGTGCACTCTTAGCCTTGGAAACTTGAAAATATTCTAAGTGTCAAGAGACTTAGTCTTATTTCTTTAGCTCTTAACTTTGGGATTTTATTTTCAGTCGTCTCGACCTTCGATTTTAGATTTTCTTATTGCGTTGTGATGGGGCAAGGTCAAAGTATATCTCGGGTGAGTTTCAGAATTTTTCGACGAGCCTAAGGGCATGTTTGGTGTGCCATTCCAGTAGCTCAAGGCTATAAGGAGGCGCCGCCTGGGGTACCCCGCCGCTCTAAGGCAGGCGCCGCCTGGGCTATCCCACTGCTCTAAGGTGGGTGACACCTGGGGTACACCGATGCTTTAGGATGGGCGCCGCCTGGCATATCATGCCCAACTTATTTTCAGCACCCTTGTCTATTTCATTAAGGGTATTTTAGGTATTTTGATTCCCTTTATCATCTTAAACATGGGATTAAGCTCCCAAATAACCATAACACACATTTCCCCAAAATTACTCAAGAACTCTCTCAAGGGTTTCAAAATAAAAATCTAAATAACGCAAGATTTGACCGTGGGTTTTAGAAGATAATTGAAGATCTGGAATCCTCAGAACGTAGGCTTCAAGAAGCATCTTTAAAAATTCCTAAATAGAGGTACGTGGGGTTGTTCCAAATTTCATGGGCATGATTTTTGAAAAGAATTTACACAAGACTTTACTATCTATATGTATACATATGTTTTTACAAGTGGGGTTTTGTTTTAATATCAATAACATGTTTTGTGATATGGTTTTGAAAAGAGATATTGAAATATCATGGGGTTGTTGGCTCGCATATATTTCAATTGTTGAATTGTGAACATGTGATCTGAATTTCAAAAAGGTGCGATTTATATGAATTGTGAATTCTTTAAATCCCCCATGATAATGTTTATACCTCACACTATACTTGTGTTAAACCATCGATAGCATGAGTTTTTGCAATTGACATGATATTAGTCATAAATGATAAAGTTTCTTGAAACTATTACATGTTGAGAACCATGGTGCATGTGTTTGATGTGTGTGAAAGTTTTATATATGTGCATGTTGTAAATGGCATAAAAAGTTGGAGAATTGATGTGGTACTGATGAATTGCAAGTCAGGTATGACGATACCCTAGAGAGTATGACATATGATTGATTGAATTGAACTTAATGTTTGATGTTATATGAGTTAGGTGGTTATCCGAAGAAAGCTCGGGTCAAATGAATCTATGCTGGAAACCGTGCATTGCCTTCACGGGAAACTTGGTACCATGCTGTGTGATCTTGTGTACCTAATAATGTGTCCTCCCTATTCGGGACAAATGGTTAGGAGCCCTGCTTTGTGATCTTGAGCCCAACCCTGATACATGGACTTGATTGGGATAAAAACACCCTGCTGTGTGATCTTGTATGTCTTTCTCTCATCACTAATTCTCAGATATTAGTGGCAATCGGGATTTGACAGTTGGTGAAAATTGTAGGGTGTACCACCTATCTCAGTAGTGATACAGTGTTATTGAAAAATCATTATACTATGCCCATGTGTTTTTGAACTGCCTTTCGATAAAGTGTTTTATAACATCTCTCATCTATGTTATATAAAAATTCTATTTTATTTTGGATTATTCTTCGTACCAGTACATCTGTATTGACCCAATCCCCTACCTCTCATGTTCTGGGGCTCAATCTAGGGGTCCAAAAAAGCAGTAGATTTCATCAGACAGAGTTTCTGTGTCCAGTGGGTGAGCCTTCTATATTTCAGAGGGCCTGTTTACCTTCAAAAAATTATTGGTAGTTACGTTTTGGTCTACTGGGCCCCTTGTCCCAGTTTAGGCAGTTGTCAGATTTTCATGTAGTAGAGATTTCGCAGACTGAGTCAGTTGTTATTTAGATGTAGTTGATTTACAGTTTTCATGCTTATGTTGAATTCAGAATTGACCATGTTTCCATAGCAGATTATTTTTTTGCATCTTCTTTTATTACCTGAATGTTGTGTACGAATACCAGATAGAGAAGGGCATTCCGGACCTTTATGATTCGGGATGTCCATCACGGCCAGGCCCTAGTTCGGGTTGTGACAGAATCGTATGAATCATGCCTACTTCGGGTAACCACCTAACTCTCTTAGTGCCCACTTTTAACCTGTTCTGAACATGCATCTTTTTGAGTTCAGAATTTGAAATTTGAGATGAAATCTGTATTCTGTTCTGAGTTTATCATGGCCTTATTAGATGTGGTATCGTCACACCAAGACTTGCAAGTCATACTTCTCAGCCATACTTTATCAAGTTACAACTCTTTTCAGGCAAAACAATGTTTAGACCACCAAATCTTTCAAACAATGCAAGAGGGTCGTATGTCAAAATTCATGAAAGCTTATGAAAAGATTTCCCTCTTTCAATTCACAAACACGCGGTGATCACTTACTTTTGTAACAAGGCATGCAACTCTTCAAATCATCACTTTTATTTTATATTAATAAGAAAACACCCTCTCTTCAGTTCATAACCAAAATTAAATCTTAAAAAATAGTAAAAACATTTGTATCATGCTTCTCAATATGAAATTGAATAGTTCATAACATATGAAAACAAGGGGTTTTGTAACAAGAGAGAGATTATAATTCTCCATGCTCTCAATTCTAGTTTCTAACATCAAACCACATGCATGCATACATACATACATACATACATACATACATACATATATATATATATATATATATATATATATATATATATACACACACACACATACGAACAAATCGAGTTTAAGGGGGAAACCCTTAAGACCAAACATTTTTATCAAGAAAGTTTCTTAATTCATAATTGTAATTGTAAATTCAAACCCCTTTGTAAGTTAACGATTTCCCAACATTTAAACATGATTAAAATGATTTCACCATGCCCATGTAGTTTAGGAAAACCCCACGTACCTTAGATTATTTAGTATGGGGAATGGAATCCTGATTTGTTTCTTGAAAATTCTTGTAATTAAGGATGAATTTTTGATCTTTGGGAGAGGAGTTAGGGTTTGTTTGTTGATAAATTTGAGTGGATTTGGGCATTTTATGCCCTAAAGACATTTTAATACACTGTTTACACGACTTGGAATTATAGGAAAAGGACGAGAATGCCCCTCAAGTTTAAAAATGTTCAGTCATTCTGCCCAGCGACGCGACTCGTCGAGAGGTCCGATGCGATAGCCATCGTGGTGCGTCGTCATCACGTCGGCCTTTTATTTTCAAAATCCAAACACGCCCATCCCTAGTTTGAAAAATTCAAAACTCTCCCGAGAAAACCTCTTTACATTTTTTAACATGAATCAACTTAAAAATCCACGTCTCGAGATCAAAAAGATCGATTTAGAAATCATTAAAGTTTAAGAGCTTAAAAATAAAGCTAAGTCATTTCAACACTTAGAAAATTTTCAGGTTATGAGCTACCAATGCAAGTCACCAAATGTAGTACTAAGTCAAAAATGCTACAGGGTGTTACATTATCCCCCCGGGATCATTCATCCCCAAATAATGGCCCGAAATAGGACAAACACGATTTCGAGCACACTAAGGAAGGAATAATGAGAGCAGTATAGGATTCATAACTTCTACATCGTCACCCACGGGCTCAAAGAGGGTTGGGAATCTAGTTCGTATGACATCTTCTGACTCCCATGTAGATTCCTCAAATTTTTGATTCTTTCACAACACCTTAACCAAAACTATTTCCTTACTCCTTAGCTTACGAACTTGGCAATCCAAGATGGCAATGGGTTCTTATTCATATGACAAAGAGTCTTTACATTGATCTTCTCTATAGGAAACACTAGGGAATGATCTCCAACATACTTTTTCAATACGGACACACGGAATATAGGATGCACGAAAGCCGAGCTTGCGGGCAAATCTAACTCATATGCAACCCCACCTATCCTTCTCAAAATCTGATATGGTCCTATGTAACGATGTAACGAGGATTGAGCTTTTTTTTTCTTTCATATCGCATGACTCCCTTCATAGGGGAGACTTTTAGAAACACCTAATCACCAACCTCGAATTCCAACTCCCTTCTCCTAACATCAACATAGGATTTCTGGCGGCTCTGAGCTGTCTTAAGTTGCTCCCTAATGATATTCACTTTCTCCATTGCTGAGGAACAAGGTCAGGCCCAAACAACTGGGTTTCACCCACTTTATACCACCCAATTAACGATCTACACCTCCTCTCATAACATCATTCAAAAGGAGCCATCTGAATACTGGCATAGTAGCTATTGTTGCAGGTGAATTCTATCAACGACAAATGATCCACCCAACTACCTTTGAAGTCAATTAAGCAGGACCTCAACATATCCTCAAGGGTATGAATGGCCTGTTCAGCCTGTCTATCTGTCTGAGGGTGGAATGCACTAGTCAGGTTCACTTAGGTACCTAAACCTCTCTGAAAAGACTGCCAAAATTGCAAAGAGAATTGCGTTCCTCAATCAAATATAATGGATACTGGTGCCCCACGCAAGCAAACTATTTCCTCAATGTACATCTTGGTATAATCATCTCCCAAGTAATTAGTCCTCATAGGCAAAAAGTGAGCTGACTTGGTCATCCGTTCTACAGTCACCCAAATGGAGTCATATTGGTTTTGGGACTCGGGAGCCCCATGATGAAATCCATATTGATCATCTCCCATTTCCATATTGGAAAAACTATATCTTAGGAAGTACCACCTGGCCTCAAATGTTCCACTTTGACTTTTTGACAATTCAGACACTTAGACACAAAGTTAGCAACATCTTTTTTCATATTGTTCCACCAGCAAAATAGCCTTGAGGTCATGATACATTTTAGTAGAGCCTGGGTGAACAACATACCTTGAATTGTGGGATTCATCAAGAATTCTTTCTCACAACCCATATAAATCCGGCATACAAAGACGACCTTGATACTTTAAAATCCCATCACTGCCAATTCCAAATGCCAATACCTTTTGTTGACCTACCTCATTCTTAATCTGCAACAAAATAGGGTCTTCAGCCTGCCTTTCCTTAACTTCAAAACATAGTGAAGATTTATCTATCTAATGAACAATTACTTCTCCAACTTTGGAATCAAGAAGTCAAACCCCCAAATTTGCAAGACGGTGAATATCTTTCACCATCTCTCTTTTCCCTTTCTCAACATGAGAAAGACTGCCTATTGAAAACCTGCCGAGGGTGTCGGCTACTCTATTTGCCTTGCCTTGATGATAGTGCAGACTCATGTCATAATCCTTCAATAGTTCTAACCACCGCCTTTGACTAAGATTCAATTCTTTCTGCGGAAAAACATACTGCAAACTTTTGTGGTCAGTAAATATATCTAAATGCACCCCATAAAGATAATGCCGCCAGATTTTAAGTGCAAACACCACCGCTGCTAATTCCAAGTCATGGATGGGGTAGTTTCTCTCATGCACCTTCAACTGCCTAGACGCATAAGCTACCACCTTACCATGTTGTATAAGTACAAACCTAAGTCCCACACGGGATGCATCACAATACACAAAAAACCCTCTATACCTTTGGGAAGAGTCAAAACAGGTGCGGTAGTTAACTTATCTTTCAGTTTCTCAAAACTATTTTCATATGAGTTCGACCACAAGAATTTTCCCTTTTTCTGAGTCAATTTGGTAAGGCGAGAAGCTATGGAGGAAAAACTCTCTACAAATCTTTTGTAAGACCCTGCGAAACCCAAGAAGCTCTGGATATCCATTGGAGTCGTGATTCAGTGCCGTTTTATCACTGCCTCCACCTTTTGGGGGTCAACCTTAATCCCCTTACTTGAAACAATATGCCCCAAGAAAGCAATAACACTAAGCCAGAATTAACATTTGAAATTTTTTGAGTATAATTCATGATCTTTGAGGGTCTAAAGGATGATTCAGAGGTGAGCAACATGATCTTCCTCATTGTTAGAGTAAACTAAGATGTCGTTGATGAAAACTATGATGAATAGGTCTAGAAACTGAAGAAACACACCCTATTCATAAGGTCTATGAAAGCAGCAGGGGCATTAGTCAGCCCGAAGAACATAACTACGAATTCATAATGACCGTATTGAGTTTAAAAAGCTATTTTGGGAATATCAGCCTCCATAACCTTCAATTAATGATACCCTGAACGGAGGTCTATCTTGGAGAAATATTTGGCACCCTGAAGTTGATCAAACAGATCATCAATTCTAGGAAGAGGGTATTTGTTTTTAAAAGTAACCTTATTCAGCTAACGGTAGTCTATACACATACAGAGGGAACCGTCTTTCTTACGCATAAAGAGTACAGGTGCACCCCAGAGAGAAATACTAGGATGGATGAGGCCCTTGTCAATAAGAACTTTTAGCTGTTCTTTCAACTTTTTCAATTCTGCAGGAGCCATTCTATATGGCGGGATAGAAATAAGACCAGTGTTCGACAATAAAAAAATGCCAATCTATCTCTCTATCATGTGGTATCCCTGGGAGGTCATTGGGAAAGACTTTTGGAAATTCATTAACTACAGGGACAGACTGGAGAGAAGGACTTTTAGTATTAGAATATTTTACCTGAATTAGATGATACAGACAAACCTTAGATATAAGTTTGCGGTCTTTGAGATAAGAGATGAATTTCCCGTTAGGTGCTAAAGAATACCCTTCCCACTCTATCACAAAAGAGAAGGTGACTTTTCGAGTTCTACAATCTAGTGTGGCATAACATGAGTGGAGCCAATCTATCCCCAAAATAGCATCAAAGTCAATCATATCAAACTCTACTAGGTTTTCCATGGTATACCGGGTACGAATGGACACAATACAGTTTCTATACACCTTCCTAGCCATAATAGAGTCACCAACAGAGATGAAAACAGAAAAAAGTTCCAAAATAACTTCAGGTTCAAACCTAAAACTGATTACCACATACGGGGTCACATAAGACAAAGTAGACCTGGGATCAAGTAACACATACACATTATCGGAGAAAATTTGTAACGTACCCGTGACTATATTTGGTTAAGCCTCTGCATCCTGGCGATTTTACAAAGAAGACAATTGGTTGCTACCACCCCAAATAGCTGAAGTATTACCCTTAGGTGGTGGTGGTGGGGCTGAGGAATTTTATTGAGATTTACCACCTCCAAAACTTCCTCTAGCATATGGTCAGACCCTTTGAATATGACCTGGTTGGCCACATAAATAGTACACTAACCTGCCAAACTGGTACTTTCCTTGATGATACTTCCCATACGAGTTACAATAAAGGTATGACCTAGAAGGTTGAATCACACTCTTTTGCGACTATGTACCATGTACTCTCGACTCGTTATTAGGAAGAAAATGAGAAAGTCGCTGATCACCTTGGGGCCTTGGCACTGCGGCGCTAGATGATGACTGAGCGTTGCTTCAAAACTTTTTTTTAGACCACCTATTACCCCAATTACCCCATTGGTGTTGACTGTTGTTCTGGTCTATAGATCTAGCCCTCTTGGCCTGCCTGTCCTTCTTTCTTGCCTCTGCCAGCCTTTTCTTCTGCTCTTCTATCTGTTTCATATAAATGGACAGCCTGGAGAAATCCACGTCTCAGTTCTACATTGCTCCTTTGCATTCCAATACCAAATCATCTGAGAGGCCGGATGCAAACTTTCTCATGCGAGCTCTCATATTACCCGCCAATTCTAGAGCATAATAGGATAACTGGTTGAATTTCAGTGTGTACTCCTTGACACTTATTTTCCCTTGTTTCAAATTTATGAATTCTTCGGTCTTTGACTCCCTCAATTCCTTGGGAAAGAATCGATCTAGGAAAGCCTCTACTAACTCACCCCACATAGAAGGATTAGGATCACTACACTTTGAATCTTCCTATTCATTATACCACTAATTTGCCACATCCTTCAACTGATAGGCCGCCAACTCAACCCCTTCAACCTCATTCACGTGTATAACTCTAAGAATTTTCTCTAGTTTCAATGAACCCTTGGGGGTCCTCCTCAACCTTATTGCCAGTGAATATAGGTGGGTTCATCCTCATGAATTGACCAACCTGGGTAACCTCAGATAAACTAGACACAGAACCCATATCTTCAGACCGATGGGTATGAGAGGCCACCAGCTGTGCAATCATATAGATGTACTATCGAAACTCAGCATTCAAAACATCCCTCTAAGGAGGCTGGAGATGGTTAACACAGGTCCATAGAGCCTGAGGTGGACTTTCCAGAACTGGAGGAGCTCCCAGAGTGGAAACAAACTCTGGGGTACGAGCTCTATTATGGGTACGCATCCCATAAGTGAGACGGACATTCTCAGCTTGGATGTTTTGTTCGTCGGTCCTACGAGGAGGCATGATTAATTTTCTGAAATACAGGGAATCATTGGTTAGAGGACATTCAGACTCTACAACACGAACTAAATTATGAAAGAAAGAGAGAGATATTCCTAAACGCCTTGAAGCCTCCTGGTTATAAGTGTGACGCACTACACGCTCATAAAAAGGACTCTACCCAATGTAATTTTGCAGACACCCTGAGATGATGAACCATGCTCTGATACCAAGTTTTTCATGACTCGAGCTGAGGCCCTAGACACAACGATCATCCCAAACCATGAAGGCCCAATCGCCCTTCCTATCTGGAAATCATGCACACCACTCGTATATTATTAAGAAATGTAGAAAATATAATAAGATGAAAACATGGTCAATCTCTTAGTTCAATTGAATAATACAAAATTAAGTTTATAACATTTAAAACACATGACACCAGTCTGCGAAATCTCTAATGATATGAAAATCAACATCTTATCTAAGCTGGGATAATGCCCCAGTTGGACCAAAAAAAAAATGAAATAAAAATGTTCTAAAAATAGACTTTTCAAAATAAGGGAGGCTCTCCAGCTGCACACTTCTGTCTGACAAATCTATGGCTTAGCGGGCCCCCTTAACTGAGCCTCAGACCCTGAAATATAGGGGGTCAATACAAATGTACTGGTATGCAGAGCATTCCAAAATAATGTGCTTTTATATATAACATAAGTGAGATCATTCCATAAATCATTATGCATGGAGTAATTTAAAACACATGGGCAATCTCAAATGATCTTAAAGCAATTCTATAAATACAATTTCTTTCGTTGTGAGTGAGGTGGTACTCCTTACATATTAGAAAGTATCCCACTGGCTATATGGGATCTGCCCTTAACTCGGCGGCCAAGCGCCATAGGGTACTAGGCCAGCATATAATCCCTATTTTGGGACATAATAAATCTGTATCGGCAAAACACGATTCCGAGCAATGAATCATATGACTCATGCCTACTTTGGGTAATCATATAACTCTCTTAGTGCCCACTTTTAAGCTATTCTGAACATGCATCTTTCTGAGTTCAAAATCTAAAATCTGAAATGAAATCTATATTCTTTTTTGAGTTTATCATGGACTTATCTGATGTGGTATCGTCATACCAAGACTTGTAACTCATACTTCTCGGCCATACTTTATCAAGTTACAACTCTTTTCAAGCAAAACAATGTTTAGACCACCAAATCTTTCAAAGAATGCAAGAGGGTTGTATGTTAAAATTCATGAAAGCATATAAAGATTTCCCTCTTTCAATTCACAAACACGTGGTGATCACTTACTTTTGTAACAAGGCATGCAAATCTTCAAATCATCACTTTTCTTTTATATTAACAAAAAAAAATCCTCTCTTCAGTTCATAACCAAAATCAAATCTTAAATAATAGTAAAGACATTTGTATCATGCTTCTCAATATGAAATTGAATAGTGCATAACATATGAAAACAAGGGATTTTGTAACAAGAGAGGGATTATAATTCTCCAGGCTCTCAATTTGAGTTTTCAATATCAAACCACATGCATACATTTATATATACGAACAAATCGAGTTTAACAGGGAAGTCCTTAAGACCAAACATTTTTATCAAGAAAGTTTTATAATGCATAATTGGAAATGTAAATTCAAACCCTTTTGTAAGTTCATGATTTTCCAACATTTAATCATGATTAAAACGATTTCACCATGCCCATGTAGTTTAGGAAAACCCCACGTACCTTAGATTACTTAGTATGGGGAATGGAACCCAACTCTTGACTTGTTTCTTGAAAATTCTTGAACTTAAGGATGAATTATTAATCTTTGGGAGGGAGTTAGGGTTTGTTTAATGATAAATTTGAGTGGATTTGAGTATTTTATGCCCTAAAGATGTTTTAATCTACTTTTTACACATCTTGGGATTTTAGGGAAAGGACGATACTGTCCCTCAAGTTTAAAAACGTTCATCCATACCCAGCTTCTACCCAGTGACGTGATGCATCGAGGTGTCCGACGTGATAGCCATCGCATCAGCCTTTTGTTAAAATCCAAACATACCCCATCCCTAGTCCAAAAAATCCAAAACTCTCCCGAGACAACCCCTTTACACTCCTGAACATGAATCAACTTAAAAATCCAGTTCTCAAGGTCAAAAAGATTGATTTAAAAATCATTAATGTTTAAGAGCTTAAAAATAAGGCTAAGTCATTTCAACACTTAGAAAATTTTTAGGTTATGAGCTACCTATGCAAGTCACCAAAAGTAGTACTAAGTCAAAAATTCTACGGGTGTTACATAAATACAGGGGAATGTGCACCCAAGGGTACGATCTAATAGTCAATGAAGTAGTTGGTAATCATGGTTTAAATTCCAGCAGACACATAATAAATATTAGGTGATTTATTTTATTTGTCCTCGTATTGATGGATAGAGTTACATGGAAACTACTACTAGTGGGACAAGTGACTTATATTTCATAAAATTAATCGAGGTGCACGGAAGCTGATTCAAACACAACAGTTATCAAAATATTGACAAGAATTACAGACCAAACTTGGGAAAAAAAATTTGGACCATTTCCCAATTTGTGTGTGTCATCCTTGCGCAGGGGCCATGCTAATCTTATGTATCATTCCAATTTTATCAGATGTCCCCAAAGGGACAAACATATACCTCAATGTTCTACAATATAAACTCAGTGAAGAAACTTTTTGCAGTCAATGTGGGAGAAATATCTGCTTGCTTGTTGGGTTTCTTTTGTGGTTATAGGCCTGGACTGCTGTTTACTCTTTCTGTTCCACTTGTGTTTGGACTTGAACCATAATGGGCTAGGCCAAGCATGAATACAATACAAAATAGGCAGCAATCATACAGATATACTCATGTTCTAACCAAAAAAAGTCACAACAGGAAGTGCTCACAAAAATGCAATTTTGGAGAATACAAGAGCAATGAATCAAATAAAGGAGAGCCATGGAGTAACTCATAAAGTTGCTGCCGTGAGACTAGGAGGTCAGAGGTTCAAGCCTTGGAAACAGCCTCCGACAGAAATGCAAGGTAAGGCTGTTACAATATATTTTTCTGGTCAGGCGCTTTTTCGGCACATAGCGGGAGCTTTAGTAAACCGGATAACCCTTTCTTTTTGCATGCAATGAGATAATAGATTAAAGCATCACAAATCTAGAAAAACACAAAACCAGTAAGTGCAATAATGTTCTTAAAATTATGAGGATTTTCGCCAGTACTTAAGAATAAAACCATCTAGTGGGCAAAATAACCCTGCAAGACTTGAATAAGCCACTGTTCCTGTTGCCAGAATTATCGGGGGGGGGGGGGGGGGGGGACTTAAAGCACACTTAAGCTCTGAGGTGAGGCTCAAAACTTTTTGAGAGCTTCACCTCGCATTATGTGCATTTCACTGTCATTATCAAAGGGGGGCTTAAGGAGCGCTTAAGCCCTGAAGCGAGGCTCAAAACGTGTTGAGAGCTTCGCCTCGCTTTATGTGCACTTCACTGTCGTCATCAAGTTTCTAAGGCATACTTTTCCTTGCCAATGAGTCTCTTCTGAAGAGGCGATACTAAACATATGATGTTTCACTTTATCGTAATTGTTTATCAATTTCTTTGTTCATATATTTGTCATTCATGTTTACAATCATTAGTCTTGTACTAAACATAAATATTTATATTTTTTCTCCCTTGGCGCTTTAAACCCCAACATGCCTTAGAGCTTTTCTGCAAAATTAATACTGTAATCAAGCAATCGTTTCTTTTGCATATCAGTTTTCAACTTCCCATCAACAACGGGTAAATCTATAGGACATACATGTACGCACCTTCTGGTTAATTAGCAGCTGAGGTATCACGGGCCAATGTATTACTAGTTAAGGAACTAACAAGCAGAAAATAGTTACTATTCATCACATTGAATTCTCCATTCAAGAGAATCATTGTTATTCTTCTACTCACTTTAAATCAATGGAATAGTCTCTCTCTTTTAGATTTAGCCTTTATGTAATGATCCTTGAGGTTAGGATTGTTACATTGAACTGAAATAAAGTAGAATATGTAACAATCCTAACAAGCCACGGAACCTAAATAACCTCATCTGATCAAAATTCAGGCATATGAACTCTAGCAAAAAGGCATCTGAGTGGATTTTATTGATCCATCACTGCACAATGATTCTCAGAACAATTGAGATACATGCAACTTGCACTCTTGTGTGTCCAATAAAAATGGGAAGACCGGCCATCGATGTTGGAGGTATACTCCATGCTCAAAAATGAAACTGAAGTGTTGCCCAATCCTTAAGTTCCTGCCTTTTCCAAGAACAAAAACAGTACCACACACGAAACTTTAGTCACACTTGATATACCTTGTTCAGATAATAGTCTCACTATTTCCGAACTCATAGGTCGTTAACACTTCAAAGTTTTGGAAATTAATTTTACCTCAGATATGGTTTTTTCATCTATGTTTCCTTACTTGATCATCCTGCCACACTTAGCAACTTCTTTCATAGGTTTTTGTGATGAAGGAAAGTAGTTTAAGTAGTGAATTGGAGTATGATGAACGTGGAGTCATCAATGATTATGGTGTACAACAACAACAAAAAATCCAGTGTAATCCTATGAGCCGAGTATAGAAAGGGTGGTGTGTATGCAGACCTTGCCCCTTGTACTCTCTCTATATACAAAGTACATACACGTATTCAAGGAAAAAATGAATCTTGTGGTATGGCTATGAAAACAGCCTGTTTCAGAAATATAGAGTAAGACTACGTAAGATAGATCCTTGTGGTTCGGTAATTTCTCCCTGACCACGCCCATAGCGAGAGCTTAGTACAACATGCTACCATTTTTAACATCTTTTAAGAATCTCAAACATGAAACTTTGGGTTGAAACAAGTTATAATCTTTCTTGCATCCATTAAGGAAAATTACAAGAATCTTGTAGCTCACAACAAGTCACTCTTAACTCGAAACTACGGCACACAAGTATTGCATCATTTCACAAATCCAGGAATAAAAAAACATAAAACCAGTAAGTTAGACCTATACCATGACTAAAGGAGATCAAATTAAAGAATGCTAAAAGTTTCTTTCAGGAATAATGCACGTGATTTATTTTTTATTTTTCTCCAGCCTTTTTTACATTACAACTCCTAGTCAAATTATGATTGTTATTTTTGGTAGAAAATAGGTTTTCTTTTATGGTAAGTTTAATATGTTTTTAGTTGTAATAACACTATTTAAGGAGGAGTTGATGATCAATCAAACAATACAGCTTTACAAAAAAAAAATCCCCGCGTTCTTCTCTAACTCATCTCTATTAAAACAACAATTGGTATCAAAGCTATTTTTGTTGAGGGACCTGAAGAGATGAATTCTGAAAATAGTTTTCATGAATGGCTCCATCCATTTTTTATAGTGAAAATTATCAATTATGGGTTGTGAGAATGAAAACTTACTTGGAGGCTCTTATCTATGAGAAGCTGAGGAAGAGGATTATGAAATTAATCTACTGCCAAATAATCCCACCATAGCCCAAATCAAGAGTCACAAGGAAAGGAAAACCACGAAGTCCAAGGCGAAGGCAACTCTGTTTGCTTTTGTTTCAACAACTATTTTTACAAGAATCATGTATCTCATATTACCAAAAGAAATTTGGGATTATCTGAAGAAAGAATATATTGGAGAAGAAAGAATCTGAGAAATGCAAGTACTAAATTTAATAAGAAAGTTCGAGTTGCAGAGAATGAAAGACTCTGAGATAATTGAAGAGTACCTAGATAGATTACTTGCATTGTTAACAAGGTAAGATTACTATGCACTGAATTTAAACATTCAAGAATTGCTGAAAAAAATTCTTGTTATAGTGCCCGAAAGATATGAAGCATGTATAACTACCTTGGAAAATACACAAGATCTGTCCAAGATTACCTTGGCAGAGTTGTTAAATTCTTTTTAGGCACTGGAACAAAGGAAACTTATGATGAAAGATGGTATGGTTGAAGGAGTGTAGCCAACCACAAAACTCAAAGAAAGGGTAAAAATTTAAAAAATTACCCACCTTGTGTGCATTGTGAAAAAATGGGTCATCTTCCATATAGATATTGGAAAAGGTCAGATGCAAAGTTCATTAAAAGCAATCAACTTGACCATGAAGCAGTGATTTGCAAAAGCAAATTTAAGAACCCTGAAGCTGCACGTGTGGTCAATGAAGAAAAAGAAGAATACCATCTTTTTGTTGCAACATGTATCTCAAGTAAGGTTTCAACAAATTTTTGGTTGATTGACAGTGGTTGCACCGACCACATGAATTATAACAAGAGTTTTTTTAAAGAATTAAAGCCTACTAAAATATCCAAAGTTAGGATCAGAAATGATGACCAGATTCTTGTTGAAGGAAAAGGAACCGTTATCATCAAAACAAGTTCAGGTAATAAAGAAATTTCAAATGTTTTTTTATGTACCTGATATTGATCAAAACTTATTGATTATTTATCATTTGGTAAAAAAAGGATACAAAATATCCTTTCTGGATAAGCATTGCTTCATCATTTGCATTGCTTCATCATTAATGATGGTGCTGGAAAAAAAGTTTGATACATTAAGATGAGAGGTAAACATTTCTCATTTGATCCAATGGAAGATGTTTTTGTAGAAGATGAAAAAGATCATAGGCTGAAAAAATTAGAAGATGATCCTCGAATTGAAAAAGCACAAGCAATATGTGAACATGCTAGGTTTAAAGGAACTTTTAATGTTCCCAAAGGAATTCAAGCAATGGAGGAGTTATCTTCATTTCAAAAGAATAAAATGGGTAAGTTAAGATTCAAGGTGAAAACGATGCAGGAAGACATGACAAAAGAATTTAATAGTCAAGGGTTGTATTCAAGACGAGAAGTGAATTTATTTCACTACAAGCCAAACGGTGAATCTACAAATTTATTCACAAGGTCACTTTAGGTTATCAAGTGTGGAGATCGCAAGACAGAAGACCAAATTTTACAGATCCTAAAGCAAGGAGGAGTGTTAAAAGTTGCTTTAAGGAATAATACAAGTGATTTATGTTTCTCCAACTTTATTTTTACATACAACTCCTAATTAAACTGGGATTTCTATTTTTTGTAGGAAACTGATTAGTTATTTCTGTTATTTTTGGTAGCAAATAGGTTATTTTTTATGTCAAGTTTAACCTATTTTGGGTTGTAATAACAACTATTTAAGAGGGAGTTCATGATCAATAAAATATACAGCTTTACCCACGCCCCCAAAAAAAGCAAAAAAACCCTCTCAGCGTTCTTCTCTAACTCATCTCTATTAAAACCAACAGTAATACATAAATGTTCCTTTTAACTTGAGTTCAACTTCCATCTCTGTACTTCAACTTTGGGTATGCACAATAGACACTTAAACTTGTATAAAGCTGAATAAGTACACATATAAATCATATGTGGCATCTTACGTGTCCAATTCAGGTCCTACATGTAGTATGCCATATAGGACGCATACGTCTATTTGTTCAACTTTATGCAAGACTTGTGCACATCCAAAGTTGGTGGTCATAGTTGTGAACTGATGCTAAGTTAAAGAGCATACTTATGTATTATGTCTTTATATTTTCACGTGTACTTTGTAAATCAAGGGAATTTTAGCTAAGAAAACTTTCTTGTTACCACAAATACTTGCAATAGACTAAATGCCTATGCTGCTCGTCTCTTCAATAATGTTGATGGGTGCGTATCTAACCCTCCAAAGTAGTGTATTTTTGAAGGATCCGACACGGGTAAGAGATAGTATTTTCGGAGAGTCCAAGCAACATAGCTCAATGTTACAAGAAGTTGCATTTTGCTTCGTCAACAAAAAATAGAAGTAGAGGCCTTCTTTTTCTAGTTTAAGAAAAAAGCATTCTCTTTCTTTTATCTTCTCCTATGCCAGGCCGGCGGAGCTAGAATTCTTCTTATGAGTTCAGTAGAACCCAGTAACTTTGACCCCAAAACCTTGTATTTGTATTAAGAAGTCCACTTAATATGTAAATACAATTTATTTTTAACAGTAAAGTTGTCTTTTCTAGATCATCCTACAAACTCAAAATTCTAGATCATTGTTTGTTCGCATGCTCAAAATGAAGTAAAAGGAGACCGGGAGTAGGGTAATATAAGGCATAATACATAAACATGCCCTTTGACTTGACATCAAATTACATCTATGAACTCCAACATTTGGTATACACAAGTAGACACTTAAACTTGTATAAAGTTGAACAAGTAGACACCCACGTATAAGGGATAGGAAATAAAGTTGTGGGCTCCAAAAAAAATTACAAAAGGAGGGTTAGGATATATATGGAAAAAGCTACTACATATCAACAACTATTATGTTTTTTGATATTTCAATGTATTCAATATTGGAAAAGCTACTAATATAACAACCAATATTATATACCTTTTTCATTTTCCAGAAGAGAATATTACAACTTCCATTATATGTTGACACATCCAAGGACCATACGGACCCTGGCTGTTACTTCGAGGTAATTACAAGAGCTAAATCAGCCAACTTCATCTCTCACGGTAATATTCAGACTTTCCACATTCGTATTAGCAATCTCTATAAGGACCTCCTGGAATGAATAGGATCTAGAGCATAGTGTTAATGCAGTAGCTTTTGTTGCAAAATGCGTCCTAAAAAAGTACTAACATGCTTTTTCGGGCATAGTGAGCCAGCACAATGGGGGAATGAAGAATGTCAGCAATCTCGAAAATACACACATGTACAAAGGAGCAGAAAGAAAAAAGTACAACGTGACAATCGAACATCCTTCCTAGGAGATTGATTAAAAAGAGCATTTCCCATTTGTCAACCTTTTCTTAAAATAGCATTTCCCATTTATCAACCTTTTTTTTTTTTTTTTGTGAATTGTACACGTGTCATTAGGAAATAAAATACAGACAAATATCTATGCAGACATTTAGAATAAAATATAATAATAATGTTGCATCACATGTGGCCCCCACAATTACATCAATCAAGTCAAACTTTCCCTCCCTTGACAGTGGTTTTGTTTGCTTCCCCTACCACTCTTCCCCCTATGCTATCTCTCATCCTTATTACTTGTGAAAATATTACTGAAGAAGCAAAAAAGTAGGAAGGGGGCGACGAGGGTAGAGAATGTGAATGGGGGAGTTGCGAAGGCGGCAACGAAGGCAGTGAAAGTGAACGGAGGAGTTGCAAAGGCGGAGGATAAAGTGAAGGGGTTTGTGGTGGAGGTGCATTACCGAGGAGTTCGGAAGAGGCCGTCAGGAAAATACACGACAACGACTAGAGATCCGAGGAAAATATGCAATGTTTTGTTAGGTACGTTTGACAAAGTGGAGGAGGCGATGTAAGCGTATGATATGATGGCTATTGAGTTTCGTGGTGTGAAAGTCAAGATGAATTTTTTGAATCTGATGGAAAAAATGAAT
>NC_061117.1:6464267-6472954 GCF_002878395.1 Capsicum annuum
CCGAAAGGCCAAAACAATATCATCAATGTTTCTAAAACATGAATATATTCATAAATTCAAAACCCCTTTCTTAAAATCATGATGCCCATGAGATTTTAGAAAAACCCCGCGTACCTCTATTTAGGAAATTAAAGGATGCTTCTTGATGCCTACGGCTTGGGGATTCCAAATCTGCAATTTGTTTTGAAAACCCACGGTTGAATCTTGAGTTCCTTGGAGAAGAAGTATATGAACTAGGGTTTTTGTTTCGAGGAAAATCTTGAGAATGTCAAATATTATGCTTGTAGAGGTCTTAATCTCCTGTTTGGACATTTTAAGAGACTTAGAAAAAGTTCAAACTACCCTTGTTAACTTCTGAAGAAAACTGAAAAAATTTAAATTGGGAACCCGATCTTATTGGCCACCGCGACGTGCCACTATCGCGGTGGCTCACTAAAAATTAACGAATGGGAATTTAGCCCACTCCGCGATGCGCCACCATCGCGGAGTCTCATTGGAAATTGACCATCATCATTTACATCTTCTGCACGACGCGCCAAAGACAAGAATGACGGTGTTTTATGACTAGGACTTAAATTAACCATAAATCCTTCACCGAGTGTCCATTTTGGACGAATCTTATGTCGGCGGAAAACTTATTCGTTCACCTACGTAATGAAAAGTTGAAATCTAAGGAATTCCACAGGAAAATAAGTATAAATCATTATAGAATACAATGGTTGATACTTTAGGGACAAAATAAAAACTTTGGGGCATTACAATATCCCCTCTTGGGAACATTTATCCCCGAATGTTGACGCGGGACACAGACAAGCATAATTTCAAGCATACTAAGGCATATAAAGAATAAGGCAAGGATTGTACCTTCCATTGGATCAAAAAGGTTTGGGTATCTAGCTCTCATGTCAACTTCTGATTCCAAAGCTGCTTCTTCAATTTTCTGGTTTCTCCACAACACTTTAACTGAGGCTATCTCTTTGTTCCTCAATCTTCTAACTTGGCGATCCAAAATTTCTACAGGCCCATCTTCATAGGATAAAGAGTCTGTCACTTTGATGTCTTCGACAGGCAACACTAAAGAATGGTCTCCAATTCACTTCTTCAACATAGATATATGAAATACCGAATGAACAGAACCCAAAAAAGCAGGCAACTCTAACTCATACGCAACTTGACCTACTCTTCTAAAAATCTGATATGATCCCATATAACGAGGAATCAACTTACCTTTCTTCCCAAATCTCATGACTCCCTTCATGGGAGAAACTTTTAGAAACACCCAATCTCTAACCTCAAACTCTAGATCTCTTCTCCTAACATCGGCGTAGGATTTTTGATAACTCTGAGCTATCTTAAGTTATTCTCTAATGAACTTCACATCCTCCATTTCCAGATGAACAAGATCAGTCCCAAACATCTGTATCTCACCTACTTCATGCCATCCTATTGGAGACCTACATCTTCTCTCATACAATGCCTTAAATAGTGCCATCTTAATACTAAAATAGAAATTGTTATTATATGCGAACTCTATCAATGTCAAGTGCTCTACCCAACTACCTTTAAAATCAATCACACAGGCCCTCAACATATCCTCAAGGGTCTGGATAGTGCGCTTAGCTTGCCCGTCTGTCTGAGGGTGGAAAGCCATGCTCAAATTCACTTGGGAACCTAAACCCTTTTGAAATGATCTCTAAAACTAAAAAGAAAAATGTGTACCTCAATCAAATATGATGGACACAGGTGCGCCATGCAAATGAACTATTTCTGCAATGAACAGCTTGGCATAATCCTCTCCCGAATAATTAGTCCTGATAGGTCGAAAGTGAGCTGACTTGGTCAACCTATCTACAATCACCCAAATGGAATTATACTGGTTTCGGGACCTCAGAAGTCCTGTAATGAAGTCTATATTAATCATCTCCCACTTCCACAAAGGCAAAGCTATCTCTTGAGAAGAACCAGCTGGCCTCATATGTTCCATTTTAATTTGTTGACAATTCAAACACTTGGCAACATAGTTAGCCACATCACGCTTCATATTATTCCACCAATAAATGGTTTTCAAATCATGATACATCTTAGTAGATCAAGGGTGAACAACATATATCGACGTATGAGCTTCATCAAGGATTCTCTTCCTCCGACCATCTACATCTGGCACACACAACCTCCCCAGGTACCTTAAAACACCATTACCACCAATTTTAAATGACATTACCTTTTGTTGACCTACATCTTTCTTGATTTTCATCAAGATGGGATCTCCAACTTGCTTCTCTTTAACTTCTACACAAAGAGAAGATTTAGATATCTCATGAACAACTACTCCTCCATCCTCAAAATCCAAAAGTCACACTCCTAGATTTGCAAGTCGGTAAATATCTTTCACCAACTCCCCTCTTTTCTTTCCCTACATGAGAAAGACTACCCATAGATAACCTGCTGAGGGCATCGGCTACCACATTCGCCTTTCCCGGATGATAGTGCAGGCTCATGTCATAGTCCTTTAAAAGTTCCAACCACCGCCTCTGCCTGAGATTCAATTCTTTCTGTGAAAAAACATACTGTAAAATCTTGTGGTCAGTAAATATATCAATATGTACCCCATACAAATAGTGCCGCCAGATATTAAGTGCAAAAACCACAGCCGCTAACTCCAAGTCATGAGTAGGGTAGTTTTGCTCATGCACCTTCAACTGCCTAGATGCAGAAGCCACTACCTTACCGTGCTGTATAAGAACACACCCGAGTCCCACTGAGGACGCATCACAATATACAACAAAACCTTCTGTACCCTCTGGAAGATTTAAAACAGGAGCAGTAGTCAACTTGTCTTTCAACTTCTTAAAACTATTCTCACAAGAGTCAGACCACAAAAACTTCACCTTTTTAACCAGAATTCACACTTAGAGAACTTTGTATACAACCTATGATCTTTGAGAGTCTGGAGGATAATTCGAAGGTGATTGGCATGGTCCTCCTTACTTTTGGAATAAATCAAGATATAATCAACGAAAACTATGACAAACAAGTCTAGAAACCGTCAAAAGACCCTATTCATGCAGGGGCATTAGTCAACCCGAAGGACATGACTAGGAATTCATAATGACTATATCTGGTTTGGAAAGTTGTCTTGGGAATGTCTGACTCTCTAACTTTCAATTGATGATATCCTGATCGAAGGTTAATTTTAGAAAAGCACTTAGCATCCTAAAGTTGGTCAAACAAATCATCAATCCTAGGAAGTGGATACTTATTCTTGATAGTAACCTTGTTTAACTGGCGGTAATCTATGCACATATGCAGGAAACCATCTTTCTTTCGCACAAAAAGTACAGGTGCACCCAGGAGAAATACTAGGACGGATGAAATCTTTATCTAGGAGGTCTACTGGCTGCTCTTTCAACTCTATTAGAGCTATTTTATATGGCAGAATAGAGATGGGACAGGTGTCTGGAAACACATCTATGCCAAAATCTATCTCCCTATCAGGTGGTATTCCTAAAAGACTTCCGAGAATTTATTTACTACAGGGACAGACTGAAAAGGAAGACTTTCAGTTTTAGAATCTTTAACCCGAATAAGATGATACAAGCAACCTTTGGAAATGAGTCTACGGGCCCTAAGATAAGATATGAAGTGCCCTTTAGGTGCTAAAGAGTGTCCTTCCTATTTTATTACTGGCTCATTCGGAAAAGAAAAAGTAATTGTCATGACCTGAACTAGGGCCCTGGCCGTGACGGACATCCCAAACCATGAAGGCCCAAGAGCCCTTCTTACTTGTAATCATATACACCATTCATATATAAATAGGAAATGCGAAAATAAAATCTTCTATGGAAACATGGTCATAATCTAAATTTAGTTTAACAATGAGGAATAAAATCCAATATCAACTAAACACCATCTGAAAACCGTCTGCGAAATCTCTACTACATGATTAAATAACAACTGTCTGAAAACTGAAACAAGGCCCCCAGTATACCAAAACCATAATAAATAATAATTGTCTGAAAGAAACTAGGCCTTCTGAAATATAGAAGTATCACCAATGGGTACTCTTCACTCCTACATGATGAAATCTACTGCTTATCAAGACCCCTAGATTGTGCCTCAAAACATGGAGGAAGGGGGGTCAACACAAATATACTGGTATGCAGAGCAATCCAAAATAAAGCTTTTTATATAAATAAAATAGTTGAGAGCCAGTCATAAACATCATGAAAGATATAATTTTCAAAACGCATGGGCATTCTTGGAAAACATAAAAAACCCTTCTGTCAAAAGTAGTTTCTGATCTTTGTATTACTTCTGAGTTAGGTGGTATACCCCTACAAGTCTAAAATCTCACGGGCCATATGAAATCCGTCATTGAATCGGCGGGGAAGCCCCCAAATCGAGTGTGCCACAAGGGTTGGAGTTTCTAATTTTGATACACCACACGGCACTAGGCCAGCGTAATATAATATACCCAGATCGGCAAATCACGATTTTGGGCAATGAGTTGTCTGAACTCATGCCTTCTTCGGAGAACCACCTAAGATCTCTTTATGCCCAATTTTATCTTGTTCTGAATCATGTATTTTTCTAGTTTCAACATCTAAAAAGTCTTATTTCAAATATGCATTCTATTCTGTTCTGAATTATCATGGCATAATCTGAAATGGTGTCATCACATCAAGACTTGCAAGTCCTCTTTTCTGAGCCATAATGTATCATGCATAATTATTTCATTAAAACACATTTCAGACCACCCAAACATGTAAATAGTATAAAAGATTTCATGTTCTAAAAACACAAGTCAAAACTATGCTGAGATTTTTCAAACATATGGTGGTCATGTGTTCTTTTGGCAAACCATGCTACTCTTTGTTATATGCATATTCAACATTTATCCATGCATAACCCTTTCTTTTTATTTCGAAATCATATTCAAGTCATAGCATAAATCAAGATATTTCATATAAGGTTTCAAGATGCAATTTAGAACAATTCATATCATATGAAAGATGGGAAAAATCATAACAAGAGGGGGGTTCATTATAATTCATGCTCTCAATTGAATATTCATCCTTAAACACATTCATACATATATATATATATAATTTTTCAATCAATTTGGGGCAAGGTCTAAAGACCAAAACCATACCGTCAAAACTTCTAAAACATGATTATATTTATAAATCCAAAACCCTTTCCTTAACACATGATTTCTATACCCATGAGATTTTAGGAAAATCCCACATACCTTAAATTAGAATCTTTTGAATGAACTCTAGATTTTGGGATGCTATACGTACGATTGATGGGTGCCTCTTGCAGGCCCCCCAATGGGGATTCCGAATCTTGAAGAATTAAGAAAAACCCACGGTTAAATCTTGAGGGATCTTGATATTTTGGTTGATACCTTAAGGGTTAGTTCTTGAGGGAATTGATGTAAATGACCATATTTTGGTCAATTGAGAGTTTAATCTCGTGTTAATGCATAATTGGGGATGGGAAATGTCCATTCTGCCCTCAAAACGGAGTGTTTTTGGAACTTAGAAGTAAGGTATGTGGCGCACAACCTATGGAAAACCTTAAGGTGTACGTCGCACACCTTATGGAAGACATTTAAGTGTGCTTCTCACTCCCAATCGCACAAGTTTGGTTGGGCGGCGCATTGTCTATCGCACACCCTTACTGCCTCTCACGAAAATGGGCATAACTTTTCGCTCGGGTATTGGATTAGGGCAAAATTGGTATCGTTCGAAAGATAATTTGAAGAGATTTAATTTGATATATAGTAGGCCCTCTAATTAATTATATACAAAGATTTATGGTCTATTGAAGTTAACCCAAGTTTCGACTCTCATTCAAACTCGAACAATTGGAAAGCTCTCAACTCGTCCTTGAGTTAGGGGACCTCTATGATCTCAATTCATGGTCAAATAGATTTACACACTAAAAAATTGAATAACACACTAAATTTTCATTGGATTTATGGCTTTTGGAACCTTTACGCGAAGGAATGATGGTTTTCATTCTAGCCCAAAATACGGGGTGTTCCAGTAACCTTTTGGGTTCTGTAGTCTAGTATGGCATAACACGAATGAAGCCAGTCCATCCCTAGGATAGCATCAAAATCAACCATATCAAGCTCTATGAGATCGGCCACAGTATCCCGGCTAAGAATAGACACAACACAATTTTTATATATCCTCCTAGCCACAACACAATCACCCACCGGAGTGGAAACAGAGAAAGGGTCGGTAATGACTTCGGGCTCAAACCCAAAACCAATAGCCATATATGGTGTCCCATAAGACAAGGTAGACCCGGGATCAAGTAACATATAAACATCACGGGAAAAGATTTGTAACGTACCGGTGACAACATCTGGTAAGGCCTCTACCTCCTGGCGGTTAGTCAAAGCGTACAGCTGGTTGCAACCATTTCTGGCAGCTGAAGTGGCGCCTTTTTAGGGCAGTGAAGGTGCGGAGAAATTTTCTGAGATTTTGCACCACCAACATTCCTTCTAGCAGATGGACAATCCCTCTATAAGTGACCCGACTGACCACATGAATAACATACAAATACGCCCCACTGACACCTTCCTGGATGATTCCTACCACAAGTCTCACACCGCGGAAAAGTACGATACTACGGAGCCACACTACCCCACGCATTACTCCAAAACTTCTTCTTTTTCCATTTACTACCCCAGTTACCGCTCTATGGCTGACTATGGTTTTGATCCGCTGTTCTGGCTCTCTTTGCCTACCTGTCCTTCTCTCTAGATTCGGCATTTTTATTTTTCTTCTTTTCTACCTGCTGCATATAGACTGACAGCCTAGAAAAGTCTATATCTCTATTTAGCAATTCCCCTTGACATGCAAGCGCTAGATCATCAGAAAGGTCGGATGTAAATTTCTTCATCCGGGCCCTCATGTTACCCGTCATTTTTGGTGCATAACGAGCCAGTTGGTTAAACTTCAGAGTGTACTCCTAGACACTAATCTTCCCTTGCTTAAGATTCATGAATTCCTCTGCTTTGGCTTCCCTCAACTCTATAGGAAAGAATCAGTTAAGAAAAGCTTCCACAAACTCACCTCAAACTGTGGGCTCAACACTCTCACCCTTCGCCTCTTCCTACTCATTATACCATTAGTTCGCTACATCTTTAATTTGGTATGCTGCTAACTCAACCCCTTCCACCTGATCCACATGCATCACTCTGAAAATCTTCTCCATTTCGTCCACGAACTCCTGTAGGTCCTCTTCTACCTTACTGCCAGAAAATTTAGGCGAGTTCATTCTCATGAACTGGAAATTCATACATAAATAAGGAAATATGGAAATTATAGCAAGATGGAATCATGGTCATAAATCTGATATGAATTTAGCATTAAAGAACGAAATCCAAAACTAACTAGCAACATCTGCAAACCATCTGTGAAATCTCTACTACATACTCTCTAACACAATCTGAAAGCTGGGACAAGGCCCCTAGTAGACCAAAATCGTAACCACTAATAATTGTTTGAAAATAAACAGGCCTTCCGGAATATAGGAGGCTCACCAACTGGATACTGCAACTCTGTCTGATGAATTTTACTACTTATCTGGACCCCTTGACTGAGCCTCAGAACCTGAGAGGTAGGGGAGGGTTTCAATACAATGTACTAGTACGCAAAGTAATCCAAAATAAAACTTTTATATAAGTAAAATAGTGGAGAGAAATATGTTAAAACATCATGCATAAACAGTTCTCAAAACATATGGGCACTTTCTGAAAATCATAAATTATTCTTGTCAATACAATGTCTGATCTTTGTATTACTTTTGAGCTAGGTGGCATTCCCCTACAACTCTGATATTCCATGGGCTATATGGAATCCGTCATTAACTCGGCGGGGAAGCCCCCAACCCAAGTATGCCGCAAGGGTTGGAGTCTCTGATTCTGATACGCCACACGGCACTAGGCCAGCGTAATATAATATACCCGGATCGGCAACTCACGGTTTTGGGCAATGAGTTATCTGAACTCGTGCCCTCTTCAGGGAACCACTTAACATCTCTTTGTGCCCTATTTTATCCTTTTCTGAACATGCATCATTCTGAAATTCTAAAATATGAAACTCTGATAAAGTCTTATTTCTGTATTAGTCTGTGTCTGTTATGGCATTGTCTGAATTGGTATCGTCATACCAAGACTTCCAAGTTGCTATTCTAAGCCATATATGATTATTTCATTCTAAAACAACGTTCAGGCCACTTGATCATGCATATAGTGTAAGAAGAGTCATATCTCAAATCATAAGTCAAAAATCATGCAAAGACTCTCCATTCATTCAACAATTTCAACAAGTAGTGGCCAACTTCTCAAAAACATTCCTGAATTTTCTTTGTTTATCAGTCTCAACATTTAAAATCATAAAAGCATTCCTTTCTCCCATTTCTAATCATCATGAATTTCACATAAGACAAATAGTATCTTGAATCATTCTGTAAACCATGAAATATAAGGATTCATAACTTATAAATCAAATAATAAAGTAATGGGAGAGGGAGATTATATATATTTCATGCTCTCAATTCAAAATTCACGGTTTTCAATGCATACATACATATATACAATTCAAATCAATTTGGGGGAAAGCCGAAAGGCCAAAACAATATCATCAATGTTTCTAAAACATGAA